>NW_027640535.1:0-293000 GCF_949752795.1 Hyperoodon ampullatus
CTTAGAATCATCGTACCTGAATCCACCCATTTTGCTGCTACTGGTCTTATGACATTGATTTCATGGCTGAGGGATATTCCATCGTACGTAAGTACCACAATTTTTTGAACCATTTTTATATTTCCTGGTATATTTAAGGTGTACCCAAGTTGAGGTCCTTGTAAGCAGTGCAGCCCTAAATTTTGGGGTGGCTCTGTCTTATTGATTTTCAGTTTTCCCAGGGTATATTCCCTAGACTGGTAGTGCCCTTGGCTCTGTAGCTCTGTTCTTTACTTGTTTTAGGGAACACAATGTACTCCTCCAGAGAGGCAGTTGGCAATTTACATCCCGCCCATCAGCATAACAAGGCTCCCTGTTCTCCAGGGCCTGTCTTGCCTTTCTGGTTTTTACACATTTTGTGGATGTCCCTTTTGACCGGTGGGAAGTGATACTTCTTTGTAGTGCAGATTTGCATTGCCCGCTTGCTTGCTTGGGCAAAAAATGGCGTATGCGTTTTCTCCTGAATACATTCAGGAGAAAACTCATACGCCCTTTTTGGCCAAGTGCATCATTGTCGAAGTTGTGCCCCTCTTCCTGTGCTTTAAAGGCGATTCCAACGTACCTCTTGAAATCTGTTTCCTGCTATTCTGCCTCGCTTTCAAGTCCGCCTCGTTGCCTTCCCTCAACAGATTTTTGGACGATAGTTTTCCTTTATTACTCGGCCAGTTTGTGAATTGCTGTGCAACTGAGCTCCATTTTTCAACTCGTTTTTGGTGAGCTGACCGCAAGTCCATCATTTTGGTTCTGGACCTATGCTGGTTCCCGGAGGGGGGCTGAGACTTTGGTTAATTCTTCTTCCTGCCGGGAAGTTAGAGTGATATGTGACCGTCCAAATGCCTAACAGCTACTCTCTCATTGGTTCTCCCTCTTCCCTTTCATCCTCTTCCAAATTGGAAACCTGTGCGAACCAGGAGGTTAAAGTGGCTGTCTCTCCAAGTTGGGAGGTTGAGAGTAAAGCAGATGGAAAGTCAAAACGGAGCACCAGGAGAGGGACTATTCGTTGAGTTTTAGAAACCTTTTGTATTCACAGTATGTCCGTTCTCTAGGTTTCCCGTACATGTTATAACTGTAGTAATATTCCCTTCAACCTGGAGAGTTGGGACCCATGGAATGGGTGACAGGCATTTGTTATTTAATGGGTCTGCATTTGCTCACCCAATCTCACCAATCGTCTCAGTCCCAAGTGTCCAGCCTTATGCCACATCCAGCTGTCCTTGTAGATAGGATCATTCCAGGTTTCATCAGAGACTCTGAAGGAATTGTAAAGAATTTCCCAGTTTTTTTGTTTTGTTTTTGAAATTCCTTTTTATAGTGGGTTTGAGCTGATTCTCGCTGCCATGTTTATGCCAGTCTAGACACACTTGATTCCCTTACGGAGACATATCAATACATAGGTTTTAAGATTCTTACTAGTCAGATATATTCCTCTGCGGGAAATATGGGGTTTTGAGTCCCTTTCACTGAGGAAGGTGTAGGTCTTGTCTATTCCATAGTTGGTTTTTGGAACGGTACCTGTGCTTATATCAAACTCTGGTTTTATGCATCACCCCACCTCTCCTTCCCCCTTAAGCAGGCATAAGAGTGTTTTCTAAATGTGAGACACTGTTCTCTTTCCTAACTCAGTTCAAGTGTAGCCATGTTTACAGGATCTTCATAAGTGATATCTTATGATAAGTTTCTTTTTCTGTGTGACTTATTTCACTTAGAATCATCGTACCTGAATCCACCCATTTTGCTGCTACTGGTCTTATGACATTGATTTCATGGCTGAGGGATATTCCATCGTACATAAGTACCACAATTTTTGAACCATTTTTATATTTCCTGGGATATTTAGGGTGTACCCAAGTTGAGGTCCTTGTAAACAGTGCAACCCTAAATTTTGGGGTGGCTCTGTCTTATTGATTTTCAGTTTTCCCAAGGTATATTCCCTAGACTGGAAGTGCCCTTGGCTCTGTTGCTCTGTTGTTTACTTGATTTAGGGAACACAATGCACTCCTCCGGAGAGGCAGTTGGCAATTTACATGCCGCCCATCAGCATAACAAGGCTCCCTGTTCTCCAGGGCCTGTCTTGCCTTTCTGGTTTTTACACATTTTGTGGATATCCCTTTTGACCGGTGGGAAGTGATACTTCTTTGTAGTGCAGATTTGCATTGCCCGCTTGCTTGCTTGGCCAAAAAGGGCGTATGCGTTTTCTCCTGAATATATTAAGGAGAAAATGCATACGCCCTTTTTAGCCAAGTGCATCATTGTCGAAGTTGTGCCCCTCTTCCTGTGCTTTAAAGCCGATTCCAATGTACCTCTTGAAATCTGTTTCCTGCTATTCTGCCTCGCTTTCAAGTCCGCCTCGTTGCCTTCCCTCAAAAGATTTTTGGACGATAGTTGTCTTTATTTCTCGGCCAGTTTGTGAATTGCTGTGCCCCTGAGCTCCATTTTTCAATTCGTTTTTTGTGAGCTGACCGCAAGTCCAAAATTTTGGTTCAGGACCTATGCTGGTTCATTGTGGGGGGCTGAGACTTTGGTTAATTCTTCTTCCTGCCGGGAAGTTAGAGTGATATGTGCCCGTCCAAATGCCTAACAGCTACTCTCTCATTGGTTCTCCCTCTTCCCTTTCATCCTCTGCCAAATTGGCAACCTGTGCGAACCAGGAGGTTAAAGGGGCTGTCTCTCCAAGTTGGGAGGTTGATAGTAAAGCAGATGGAAAGTCAAACGGGAGCACCAGGAGAGGGACAATTCGTTGAGTTTTTGAAACCTTTCGTCTTCACAGTATGTCCGTTCTCTAGGTTTCCAGTACATGTTATAGCTGTAGTAATATTCCCTTCAACCTGGAGAGTTGGGACCCATGGAATGGGTGCTATGCATTATTGCTTTAAAGGGTCTGCATTTGCTCACCCACTCTCACCAATCCTCTCAGTCCCAAGTGTCCAGCCTTATGCCACATCCAGCTGTCGTTGTAGATAGGGTCATTCCAGGTTTCATCAGAGACCCTGAAGGAATTGTAAAGAATTTCCCAGTTTTTTTGTTTTGTTTTTGAAATTCCTTTTTACAGTGGGTTTGAGCTGATTCTCGCTGCCATGTTTATGCCAGTCTAGACACACTTCATTCCCTTACGGAGACATATCAATACATAGGTTTTAAGATTCTTACTAGTCAGATATATTGCTCTGCGGGAAATATGGGGTTTTGTTTCCCTTTCACTGAGGAAGGTGTAGGTCTTGTCTATTCCATAGTTGGTTTTTGGAACGGTACCTGTGCTTATATCAAACTCTGGTTTTATGCATCACCCCACCTCTCCTTCCCCCTTAAGCAGGCATAAGAGTGTTTTCTAAATGTGAGACACTGTTCTCTTTCCTAACTCAGTTCAAGTGTAGCCATGTTTACAGGATCTTCATAAGTGATATCTTATGATAAGTTTCTTTTTCTGTGTGACTTATTTCACTTAGAATCATCGTACCTGAATCCACCCATTTTGCTGCTACTGGTCTTATGACATTGATTTCATGGCTTAGGGCTATTCCATCGTACGTAAGTACCACAATTTTTTGAACCATTTTTATATTTCCTGGGATATTTAAGGTGTACCCAAGTTGATGTCCTTGTAAGCAGTGCAGCCATAAATTTTGGGGTGGCTCTGTCTTATTGATTTTCAGCTTTCCCAAGGTATATTCCCTAGACTGGAAGTGCCCTTGGCTCTGTAGCTCTGTTCTTTACTTGTTTTAGGGAATACAATGCACTCCTCCGGAGAGGCAGTTGGCAATTTACATCCCGCCCATCAGCATAACAAGGCTCCCTGTTCTCCAGGGCCTGTCTTGCCTTTCTGGTTTTTACACATTTTGTGGATGTCCCTTTTGACCGGTGGGAAGTGATACTTCTTTGTAGTGCAGATTTGCATTGCCCGCTTGCTTGCTTAGCCAAAATGGCGTATTTGTTTTCTCCTGAATATATTCAGGAGAAAACTCATACGCCCTTTTTGGCCAAGTGCATCATTGTCGAAGTTGTGCCCCTCTTCCTGTGCTTTAAAGGCGATTCCAATGTACCTCTTGAAAACTGTTTCCTGCTCTTCTGCCTCGCTTTCAAGTCCGCCTCGTTGCCTTCCCTCAACAGATTTTTGGACGATAGTTGTCCTTTATTACTCGGCCAGTTTGTGAGTTGCTGTGCCCCTGAGCTCCATTTTTCAACTCGTTTTTGGTGAGCTGACCGCAAGTCCAAAATTTTGCTTCAGGACCTATACTGGTACCCGGTGGGTTGCTGAGACTTTGGTTAATTCTTCTTCCTGCCGGGAAATTACAGTGATATGTGCCCGTCCAAATGCCTAACAGCTACTCTCTCATTGGTTCTCCCTCTTCCCTTTCATCCTCTGCCAAATTGGCTACTGTGTGAACCAGGAGGTTAAAGGGGCTGTCTCTCCAAGTTGGGAGGTTGATAGTAAAGCAGATGGAAAGTCAAAACCGAGCACCAGGAGAGGGACTATTCGTTGAGTTTTAGAAACCTTTCGTATTCACAGTGTGTCCGTTCTCTAGGTTTCCCGTACATGTTATAGCTGTAGGAATATTCCCTTTAACCTGCAGAGTTGCGACCCAAGGAATGGGTGCCAGGCATTTGTGCTTTAAAGGGTCTGCATTTGCTCACCCAATCTCACCAATCCTCTCAGTCCCAAGTGTCCAGCCTTATGCCACATCCAGCTGTCGTTGTAGGTAGGGTCATTCCAGGTTTCATCAGAGACCCTGAAGGAATTGTAAAGATTTTCCCAGTTTTTTTGTTTTGTTTTTGAAATTCCTTTTTATAGTGGGTTTGAGCTGATTCTCACTGCCATGTTTATGCCAGTCTGGACACACTTGATTCCCTTACGGAGACATATCAATACATAGGTTTTAAGATTCTTACTAGTCAGATATATTCCTCTGCGGGAAATATGGGGTTTTGAGTCCCTTTCACTGAGGAAGGTGTAGGTCTTGTCTTTTCCATAGTTGGTTTTTGGAACGGTACTTGTGCCTATATCAAACTCTGGTTTTATGCATCACCCCACCTCTCCTTCCCCCTTAAGCAGGCATAAGAGTGTTTTCTAAATGTGAGACACTGTTCTCTTTCCTAACTCAGTTCAAGTGTAGCCATGTTTATAGGATCTTCATTAGTGATATCTTATGATAAGTTTCTTTTTCTGTGTGACTTATTTCACTTAGAATCATCGTACCTGAATCCACCCATTTTGCTGCTACTGGTCTTAGGACATTGATTTCATGGCTGAGGGATATTCCATCGTACGTAAGTACCACAATTTTTTGAACCATTTTTATATTTCCTGGGATACTTAAGGTGTATCCAAGTTGAGGTCCTTGTAAGCAGTGCAGCCCTAAATTTTGGGGTGGCTCTGTCTTATTGATTTTCAGTATTCCCAAGGTATATTCCTTAGACTGGAAGTGCCCTTGGCTCTCTAGGTCTGTTGTTTACTTGTTTTAGGGTACACAATGCACTCCTCCAGAGAGGCAGTTGGCAATTTACATCCCGCCCATCAGCATAACAAGGCTCCCTGTTCTCCAGGGCCTGTCTTGCCTTTCTGGTTTTTACACATTTGTGGATGTCCCTTTTGACCGGTGGGAAGTGATACTTCTTTGTAGTGCAGATTTGCATTGCCCGCTTGCTTGCTTGGCCAAAAAGGGCGTATGCGTTTTCTTCTGAATATATTCAGTAGAAAATGCATACACCCTTTTTGGCCAAGTGCATCATTGTCGAAGTTGTGCCCCTCTTCCTCTGCTTTAAAGGCGATTCCAACGTACCTCTTCAGATCTGTTTCCTGATATTCTGCCTTGCTTTCAAGTCCGCCTCGTTGCCTTCCCTCAACAGATTTTTGGACGATAGTTTTCCTTTATTACTCGACCAGTTTGTGAATTGCTGTGCCCCTGAGCTCCATTTTTCAACTCGTTTTTGGTGAGCTGACCGCAAGTCCAACATTTTGGTTCAGGACCTATGCTGGTTCCCGGAGGGGTCTGAGACTTTGGTTAATTCTTCTTCCTGCCGGGAAGTTAGAGTGATATGTGACCGTCCAAATGCCTAACAGCTACTCTCTCATTGGTTCTCCCTCTTCCCTTGCATCCTCTGCCAAATTGGAAACCTGTGCGAACCAGGAGGTTAAAGTGGCTGTCTCTCCAAGTTGGGAGGTTGAGAGTAAAGCAGATGGAAAGTCAAACCAGAGCACCAGGAGAGGGACTATTCGTTGAGTTTTAGAAACCTTTCGTATTCACAGTATGTCCGCTCTCTAGGTTTCCCGTACATGTTATAACTGTAGTAATATTCCCTTCAACCTGGAGAGTGGGACGCATGGAATGGGTGCCAGGCATTTGTGATTTAATGGGTCTGCATTTGCTCACCCAATCTCACCAATTCTCTAAGTCCCAAGTGTCCAGGCTTATGCCACATCCAGCTTTCGTTGTACATAGGGTCATTCCAGGTTTCATCAGAGACACTGAAGGAATTGTAAAGAATTTCCCAGATTTTTGTTTTGTTTTTGAAATTCCTTTTTATACTGGTTTGAGCTGATTCTGGCTGCCATGTTTATGCCAGTCTAGACACACTTGATTCCCTTATGGAGACATATCAATACATAGATTTTAAGATTCTTACTAGTCAGATATATTCCTCTGTGGGAAATATAGGGTTTTGAGTCCCTTTCACTGAGGAAGGTGTAGGTCTTGTCTATTCCATAGTTGGTTTTTGGAACGGTACCTGTGCTTATATCAAACTCTGGTTTTATGCATCACCCCACCTCTCCTTCCCCCTTAAGCAGGCATAAGAGTGTTTTCTAAATGTGAGACACTGTTCTCTTTCCTAACTCAGTTCAAGTGTTGCCATGTGTACAGGATCTTCATAAGTGATATCTTATGATAAGTTTCTTTTTCTGTGTGACTTATTTCACTTAGAATCATCGCACCTGAATCCACACATTTTGATGCTACTTGTCTTATGACATTGATTTCATGGCTGAGGGATATTCCATCGTATGAAAGTACCACAATTTTTTGAACCATTTTTATATTTCCTGTGATACTTAAGGTGTATCCAAGTTGAGGTCCTTGTAAGCAGTGCAGCCCTAAATTTTGGGGTGGCTCTGTCTCATTGATTTTCAGTTTTCCCAAGGAATATTCCCTAGACTGGAAGTGCCCTTGGCTCTGTAGGTCTGTTCTTTACTTGTTTTAGGGAACACAATGCACTCCTCCAGAGAGGCAGCTGGCAATTTACATCCCGCCCATCAGCATAACAAGGCTCCCTGTTCTCCAGAGCCTGTCTTGCCTTTCTGGTTTTTACACATTTTGTGGATGTCCCTTTTGACCGGTGGGAAGTGATACTTCTTTGTAGTGCAGATTTGCATTGCCCGTTTGCTTGCTTGGCCAAAAAGGGCGTATGCGTTTTCTCCTGAATATATTCAGGAGAAAACGCATACACCCTTTTTGGCCAAGTGCATCATTGTCGAAGTTGTGCCCCTCTTCCTGTGCTTTAAAGGCGATTCCAACGTACCTCTTGAAATATGTTTCCTCCTATTCTGCCTCGCTTTCAAGTCCGCCTCGTTGCCTTCTCTCAACAGATTTTTGGACGATAGTTCTCCTTTATTACTCCACCAGTTTGTGAATTGCTGTGCCCCTGAGCTCCATTTTTCAACTCGTTTTTGGTGAGCTGACCGCAAGTCCAAAATTTTGGTTCAGGACTTTTATGGTTCCCGGTGCGTGGCTGAGACTTTGGTTAATTCTTCTTACTGCCGGGAAATTACAGTGATATGTGCCCGTCCAAATGCCTAACAGCTACTCTCTCATTGGTTCTCCCTCTTCCCTTTCATCCTCTGCCAAATTGGCAACTTGTGTGAACCAGGAGGTTAAATGGGCTGTCTCTCCAAGATGGGAGGTTGATAGTAAAGCAGTTGAAAACTCAAACCGGAGCACCAGGAGAGGGACTATTCGTTGAGTTTTAGAAACCTTTCGTATTCACAGTGTGTCCGTTCCCTAGGTTTCCCGTACATGTTATAACTGTAGTAATATTCCCTTCAACCTGGAGAGTTGGGACCCATGGAATGGGTGCCAGGCAATTGTGCTTTAAAGGGTCTGCATTTCCTCACCCAATCTCACCAATCGTCTCAGTCCCAAGTGTCCCTCCTTATGCCATATCCAGCTGTCGTTGTAGATACGGTCATTCCAGTTTTCATCAGAGACCCTGAAGGAATTGTAAAGAATTTCCCAGTTTTTTTGTTTTGTTTTTGAAATTCCTTTTTATAGTGGGTTTGAGCTGATTCTCGCTGCCATGTTTATGCCAGTCTAGACACACTTGATTCTCTTATGGAGACATATCAATACATAGGTTTTAAGATTCTTACTAGTCAGATATATTCCTCTGCGGGAAATATGTTGTTTTGAGTCCCTTTCACTGAGGAAGGTATAGGTCTTGTCTATTCCATAGTTGGTTTTTGGAACGGTACCTGTGCTTATATCAAACTCTGGTTTTATGCATCACCCCACCTCTCCTTCCCCATTAAGCAGGCATAAGAGTGTTTTCTAAATATGAGACACTGTTCTCTTTCCTAACTCAGTTCAAGTGTAGCCATGTTTATAGGATCTTCATAAGTGATATCTTATGATAAGTTTCTTTTTCTGTGTGACTTATTTCACTTAGAATCTTCGTACCTGAATCAACCCATTTTGCTGCTACTGGTCTTATGACATTGATTTCATGCCTGAGGGATATTCCATCGTACGTAAGTACCACAATTTTTTGAACCATTTTTATATTTCCTGGGATACTTAAGGTGTATCCAATTTGAGGTCCTTGTAAGCAGTGCAGCCCTAAATTTTGGGGTGGCTCTGTCTTATTGATTTTCAGTATTCCCAAGGTATATTCCTTAGACTGGAAGTGCCCTTGGCTCTCTAGGTCTGTTGTTTACTTGTTTTAGGGAACACAATGCACTCCTCCAGAGAGGCAGTTGGCAATTTACATCCCGCCCATCAGCATAACAAGGCTCCCTGTTCTCCAGGGCCTGTCTTGCCTTTCTTGTTTTTACATAATTTGTGGAAATCCCTTTTGACCGGTGGGAAGTGATACTTCTTTGTAGTGTAGATTTGCATTGCCCGCTTGCTTGCTTGGCCCGCAAGGGCGTATGCGTTTTCTCCTGAATATATTCAGGAGAAAACTCTTACTCCCTTTTTGGCCAAGTGCATCATTGTCGAAGTTGTGCCCCTCTTCCTGTGCTTTAAAGGTGATTCCAACGTACCTCTTGAAATCTGTTTCCTGCTATTCTGCCTCGCATTAAAGTCCGCCTCGTTGCCTTCCCTCAACAGATTTTTGGATGATAGTTGTCCTTTATTACTCAGCCAGTTTGTGAATTGCTGTGCCCCTGAGCTCCATTTTTCAACTCGTTTTTGGTGAGCTGACCGCAAGTCCAACATTTTGGTTCAGGACCTATGCTGGTTCCCTGTGGGGGGCTGAGACTTTGGTTAATTCTTCTTCCTGCTGGGAAGTTAGAGTGATATGTGCCCGTCCAAATGCCTAACAGCTACTCTCTCATTGGTTCTCCCTCTTCCCTTTCATCCTCTGCCAAATTGGCAACCTGTGAGGACCAGGAGGTTAAAGGGGCTGTCTCTCCAAGTTGGGAGGTTGATAGTAAAGCAGATGGAAAGTCAAACCGCAGCACCGGGAGAGGGACTATTCGTTGAGTTTTAGAAACCTTTCGTATTCACAGTGTGTCCGTTCTCTAGGTTTCCCGTACATGTTATAGCTGTAGTAATATTCCCTTCAACCTGGAGAGTTGGGTCCCATGGAATGGGTGCCAGGCATTTGTGCTTGAAAGGGTCTGCATTTGCTCACCCAATCTCACCAATCGTCTCAGTCCCAAGTATCCCTCCTTATGCCACATCCAGCTGTCATTGTAGATATGGTCATTCCAGGTTTCATCAGAGACCCTGAAGGAATTGTAAAGAATTTCCCAGTTTTTTTGTTTTGTTTTTGAAATTCCTTTTTATAGTGGGTTTGAGCTGATTCCCGCTGCCATGTTTATACCAGTCTAGACACATTTGATTCCCTTACGGAGACATATCAATACATAGGTTTTAAGATTCTTACTAGTCAGATATATTCCTCTGCGGGAAATATGGGGTTTTGAGTCCCTTTCACTGAGGACGGTGTAGGTCATGTCTATTCCATAGTTGGTTTTTGGAACGGTACCTGTGCTTATATCAAACTCTGGTTTTATGCATCACCCCAGCTCTCCTTCCCCCTTAAGCAGGCATAAGAGTGTTTTCTTAATGTGAGACACTGTTCTCTTTCCTAACTCAGTTCAAGTGTAGCCATGTTTATAGGATCTTCATAAGTGATATATTATGATAAGTTTCCTTTTCTCTGTGACTTATTTCACTTAGAATCATCGTACCTGAATCCACCCATTTTGCTGCTACTGGTCTTATGACATTGATTTCATGGCTTAGGGCTATTCCATCGTACGTAAGTACCAGAATTTTTTGAACCATTTTTATATTTCCTGGGATATTTAAGGTGTACCCAAGTTGAGGTCCTTGTAAGCAGTGCAGCCCTAAATTTTGGGGTGGCTCTGTCTTATTGATTTTCAGTTTTCCCAGGGTATATTCCCTAGACTGGAAGTGCCCTTGGCTCTGTAGCTCTGTTCTTTACTTGTTTTAGGGAACACAATGTACTCCTCCAGAGAGGCAGTTGGCAATTTACATCCCGCCCATCAGCATAACAAGGCTCCCTGTTCTCCAGGGCCTGTCTTGCCTTTCTGGTTTTTACACATTTTGTGGATGTCCCTTTTGACCGGTGGGAAGTGATACTTCTTTGTAGTGCAGATTTGCATTGCCCGCTTGCTTGCTTGGGCAAAAATGGCGTATGCGTTTTCTCCTGAATATATTCAGGAGAAAACGCATACGCCCTTTTTGGCCAAGTGCATCATTGTCGAAGTTGTGCCCCTCTTCCTGTGCTTTAAAGGCGATTCCAACGTACCTCTTGAAATCTGTTTCCTGCTATTCTGCCTCGCTTTCAAGTCCGCCTCGTTGCCTTCCCTCAACAGATTTTTGGACGATAGATTTCCTTTATTACTCGGCTAGTTTGTGAATTGCTGTGCAACTGAGCTCCATTTTTCAACTCGTTTTTGGTGAGCTGACCGCAAGTCCATCATTTTGGTTCTGGACCTATGCTGGTTCCCGGAGGGGGGCTGAGACTTTGGTTAATTCTTCTTCCTGCCGGGAAGTTAGAGTGATATGTGACCGTCCAAATGCCTAACAGCTACTCTCTCATTGGTTCTCCCTCTTCCCTTTCATCCTCTTCCAAATTGGAAACCTGTGCGAACCAGGAGGTTAAAGTGGCTGTCTCTCCAAGTTGGGAGGTTGAGAGTAAAGCAGATGGAAAGTCAAAACGGAGCACCAGGAGAGGGACTATTCGTTGAGTTTTAGAAACCTTTTGTATTCACAGTATGTCCGTTCTCTAGGTTTCCCGTACATGTTATAACTGTAGTAATATTCCCTTCAACCTGGAGAGTTGGGACCCATGGAATGGGTGACAGGCATTTGTTATTTAATGGGTCTGCATTTGCTCACCCAATCTCACCAATCGTCTCAGTCCCAAGTGTCCAGCCTTATGCCACATCCAGCTGTCCTTGTAGATAGGATCATTCCAGGTTTCATCAGAGACTCTGAAGGAATTGTAAAGAATTTCCCAGTTTTTTTGTTTTGTTTTTGAAATTCCTTTTTATAGTGGGTTTGAGCTGATTCTCGCTGCCATGTTTATGCCAGTCTAGACACACTTGATTCCCTTACGGAGACATATCAATACATAGGTTTTAAGATTCTTACTAGTCAGATATATTCCTCTGCGGGAAATATGGGGTTTTGAGTCCCTTTCACTGAGGAAGGTGTAGGTCTTGTCTATTCCATAGTTGGTTTTTGGAACGGTACCTGTGCTTATATCAAACTCTGGTTTTATGCATCACCCCACCTCTCCTTCCCCCTTAAGCAGGCATAAGAGTGTTTTCTAAATGTGAGACACTGTTCTCTTTCCTAACTCAGTTCAAGTGTAGCCATGTTTACAGGATCTTCATAAGTGATATCTTATGATAAGTTTCTTTTTCTGTGTGACTTATTTCACTTAGAATCATCGTACCTGAATCCACCCATTTTGCTGCTACTGGTCTTATGACATTGATTTCATGGCTGAGGGATATTCCATCGTACATAAGTACCACAATTTTTGAACCATTTTTATATTTCCTGGGATATTTAGGGTGTACCCAAGTTGAGGTCCTTGTAAACAGTGCAACCCTAAATTTTGGGGTGGCTCTGTCTTATTGATTTTCAGTTTTCCCAAGGTATATTCCCTAGACTGGAAGTGCCCTTGGCTCTGTTGCTCTGTTGTTTCCTTGATTTAGGGAACACAATGCACTCCTCCGGAGAGGCAGTTGGCAATTTACATGCCGCCCATCAGCACAACAAGGCTCCCTGTTCTCCAGGGCCTGTCTTGCCTTTCTGGTTTTTACACATTTTGTGGATATCCCTTTTGACCGGTGGGAAGTGATACTTCTTTGTAGTGCAGATTTGCATTGCCCGCTTGCTTGCTTGGCCAAAAAGGGCGTATGCGTTTTCTCCTGAATATATTAAGGAGAAAATGCATACGCCCTTTTTAGCCAAGTGCATCATTGTCGAAGTTGTGCCCCTCTTCCTGTGCTTTAAAGGCGATTCCAATGTACCTCTTGAAATCTGTTTCCTGCTATTCTGCCTCGCTTTCAAGTCCGCCTCGTTGCCTTCCCTCAAAAGATTTTTGGACGATAGTTGTCTTTATTTCTCGGCCAGTTTGTGAATTGCTGTGCCCCTGAGCTCCATTTTTCAATTCGTTTTTTGTGAGCTGACCGCAAGTCCAAAATTTTGGTTCAGGACCTATGCTGGTTCATTGTGGGGGGCTGAGACTTTGGTTAATTCTTCTTCCTGCCGGGAAGTTAGAGTGATATGTGCCCGTCCAAATGCCTAACAGCTACTCTCTCATTGGTTCTCCCTCTTCCCTTTCATCCTCTGCCAAATTGGCAACCTGTGCGAACCAGGAGGTTAAAGGGGCTGTCTCTCCAAGTTGGGAGGTTGATAGTAAAGCAGATGGAAAGTCAAACGGGAGCACCAGGAGAGGGACAATTCGTTGAGTTTTTGAAACCTTTCGTCTTCACAGTATGTCCGTTCTCTAGGTTTCCAGTACATGTTATAGCTGTAGTAATATTCCCTTCAACCTGGAGAGTTGGGACCCATGGAATGGGTGCTATGCATTATTGCTTTAAAGGGTCTGCATTTGCTCACCCACTCTCACCAATCCTCTCAGTCCCAAGTGTCCAGCCTTATGCCACATCCAGCTGTCGTTGTAGATAGGGTCATTCCAGGTTTCATCAGAGACCCTGAAGGAATTGTAAAGAATTTCCCAGTTTTTTTGTTTTGTTTTTGAAATTCCTTTTTACAGTGGGTTTGAGCTGATTCTCGCTGCCATGTTTATGCCAGTCTAGACACACTTAATTCCCTTACGGAGACATATCAATACATAGGTTTTAAGATTCTTACTAGTCAGATATATTGCTCTGCGGGAAATATGGGGTTTTGATTCCCTTTCACTGAGGAAGGTGTAGGTCTTGTCTATTCCATAGTTGGTTTTTGGAACGGTACCTGTGCTTATATCAAACTCTGGTTTTATGCATCACCCCACCTCTCCTTCCCCCTTAAGCAGGCATAAGAGTGTTTTCTAAATGTGAGACACTGTTCTCTTTCCTAACTCAGTTCAAGTGTAGCCATGTTTACAGGATCTTCATAAGTGATATCTTATGATAAGTTTCTTTTTCTGTGTGACTTATTTCACTTAGAATCATCGTACCTGAATCCACCCATTTTGCTGCTACTGGTCTTATGACATTGATTTCATGGCTTAGGGCTATTCCATCGTACGTAAGTACCAGAATTTTTTGAACCATTTTTATATTTCCTGGGATATTTAAGGTGTACCCAAGTTGATGTCCTTGTAAGCAGTGCAGCCATAAATTTTGGGGTGGCTCTGTCTTATTGATTTTCAGCTTTCCCAAGGTATATTCCCTAGACTGGAAGTGCCCTTGGCTCTGTAGCTCTGTTCTTTACTTGTTTTAGGGAATACAATGCACTCCTCCGGAGAGGCAGTTGGCAATTTACATCCCGCCCATCAGCATAACAAGGCTCCCTGTTCTCCAGGGCCTGTCTTGCCTTTCTGGTTTTTACACATTTTGTGGATGTCCCTTTTGACCGGTGGGAAGTGATACTTCTTTGTAGTGCAGATTTGCATTGCCCGCTTGCTTGCTTAGCCAAAATGGCGTATTTGTTTTCTCCTGAATATATTCAGGAGAAAACTCATACGCCCTTTTTGGCCAAGTGCATCATTGTCGAAGTTGTGCCCCTCTTCCTGTGCTTTAAAGGCGATTCCAATGTACCTCTTGAAATCTGTTTCCTGCTCTTCTGCCTCGCTTTCAAGTCCGCCTCGTTGCCTTCCCTCAACAGATTTTTGGACGATAGTTGTCCTTTATTACTCGGCCAGTTTGTGAGTTGCTGTGCCCCTGAGCTCCATTTTTCAACTCGTTTTTGGTGAGCTGACCGCAAGTCCAAAATTTTGCTTCAGGACCTATACTGGTACCCGGTGGGTGGCTGAGACTTTGGTTAATTCTTCTTCCTGCCGGGAAATTACAGTGATATGTGCCCGTCCAAATGCCTAACAGCTACTCTCTCATTGGTTCTCCCTCTTCCCTTTCATCCTCTGCCAAATTGGCAACTGTGTGAACCAGGAGGTTAAAGGGGTTGTCTCTCCAAGTTGGGAGGTTGATAGTAAAGCAGATGGAAAGTCAAAACCGAGCACCAGGAGAGGGACTATTCGTTGAGTTTTAGAAACCTTTCGTATTCACAGTGTGTCCGTTCTCTAGGTTTCCCGTACATGTTATAGCTGTAGGAATATTCCCTTTAACCTGCAGAGTTGCGACCCAAGGAATGGGTGCCAGGCATTTGTGCTTTAAAGGGTCTGCATTTGCTCACCCAATCTCACCAATCCTCTCAGTCCCAAGTGTCCAGCCTTATGCCACATCCAGCTGTCGTTGTAGGTAGGGTCATTCCAGGTTTCATCAGAGACCCTGAAGGAATTGTAAAGATTTTCCCAGTTTTTTTGTTTTGTTTTTGAAATTCCTTTTTATAGTGGGTTTGAGCTGATTCTCACTGCCATGTTTATGCCAGTCTGGACACACTTGATTCCCTTACGGAGACATATCAATATATAGGTTTTAAGATTCTTACTAGTCAGATATATTCCTCTGCGGGAAATATGGGGTTTTGAGTCCCTTTCACTGAGGAAGGTGTAGGTCTTGTCTTTTCCATAGTTGGTTTTTGGAACGGTACTTGTGCTTATATCAAACTCTGGTTTTATGCATCACCCCACCTCTCCTTCCCCCTTAAGCAGGCATAAGAGTGTTTTCTAAATGTGAGACACTGTTCTCTTTCCTAACTCAGTTCAAGTGTAGCCATGTTTACAGGATCTTCATAAGTGATATCTTATGATAAGTTTCTTTTTCTGTGTGACTTATTTCACTTAGAATCATCGTACCTGAATCCACCCATTTTGCTGCTACTGGTCTTATGACATTGATTTCATGGCTGAGGGATATTCCATCGTACGTAAGTACCACAATTTTTTGAACCATTTTTATATTTCCTGGGATACTTAAGGTGTATCCAAGTTGAGGTCCTTGTAAGCAGTGCAGCCCTAAATTTTGGGGTGGCTCTGTCTTATTGATTTTCAGTATTCCCAAGGTATATTCCTTAGACTGGAAGTGCCCTTGGCTCTCTAGGTCTGTTGTATACTTGTTTTAGGGTACACAATGCACTCCTCCAGAGAGGCAGTTGGCAATTTACATCCCGCCCATCAGCATAACAAGGCTCCCTGTTCTCCAGGGCCTGTCTTGCCTTTCTGGTTTTTACACATTTGTGGATGTCCCTTTTGACCGGTGGGAAGTGATACTTCTTTGTAGTGCAGATTTGCATTGCCCGCTTGCTTGCTTGGCCAAAAAGGGCGTATGCGTTTTCTTCTGAATATATTCAGTAGAAAACGCATACACCCTTTTTGGCCAAGTGCATCATTGTCGAAGTTGTGCCCCTCTTCCTCTGCTTTAAAGGCGATTCCAACGTACCTCTTCAGATCTGTTTCCTGATATTCTGCCTTGCTTTCAAGTCCGCCTCGTTGCCTTCCCTCAACAGATTTTTGGACGATAGTTTTCCTTTATTACTCGACCAGTTTGTGAATTGCTGTGCCCCTGAGCTCCATTTTTCAACTCGTTTTTGGTGAGCTGACCGCAAGTCCAACATTTTGGTTCAGGACCTATGCTGGTTCCCGGAGGGGTCTGAGACTTTGGTTAATTCTTCTTCCTGCCGGAAGTTAGAGTGATATGTGACCGTCCAAATGCCTAACAGCTACTCTCTCATTGGTTCTCCCTCTTCCCTTGCATCCTCTGCCAAATTGGAAACCTGTGCGAACCAGGAGGTTAAAGTGGCTGTCTCTCCAAGTTGGGAGGTTGAGAGTAAAGCAGATGGAAAGTCAAACCAGAGCACCAGGAGAGGGACTATTCGTTGAGTTTTAGAAACCTTTCGTATTCACAGTATGTCCGCTCTCTAGGTTTCCCGTACATGTTATAACTGTAGTAATATTCCCTTCAACCTGGAGAGTGGGACGCATGGAATGGGTGCCAGGCATTTGTGATTTAATGGGTCTGCATTTGCTCACCCAATCTCACCAATCCTCTCAGTCCCAAGTGTCCAGCCTTATGCCACATCCAGGTGTCCTTGTAGATAGGATCATTCCAGGTTTAATCAGAGACCCTGAAGGAATTGTAAAGAATTTCCCAGTATTTTTGTTTTGTTTTTGAAATTCCTTTTTATAGTGGGTTTGAGCTGATTCTCGCTGCCATGTTTATGCCAGTCTAGACAAACTTGATTCCCTTACGGAGACATATCAATACATAGGTTTTAAGATTCTTACTAGTCAGATATATTCCTCTGCGGGAAATATGGGGTTTTGAGTCCCTTTCACTGAGGACGGTGTAGGTCTTGTCTATTCCATAGTTGGTTTTTGGAACGGTACCTGTGCTTATATCAAACTCTGGTTTTATGCATCACCCCACCTCTCCTTCCCCCTTAAGCAGGTATAAGAGTGTTTTCTAAATGTGAGACACTGTTCTCTTTCCTAACTCAGTTCAAGTGTAGCCATGTTTACAGGATCTTCATAAGTGATATCTTATAAGTTTCTTTTTCTGTGTGACTTATTTCACTTAGAATCATCGTACCTGAATCCACCCATTTTGCTGCTACTGGTCTTATGACATTGATTTCATGGCTGAGGGATATTCCATCGTACGTAAGTACCACAATTTTTTGAACCATGTTTATATTTTCTGGGATACTTAAGGTGTATCCAAGTTGAGGTCCTTGTATGCAGTGCAGCCCTAAATTTTGGGGTGGTTCTGTCTTATTGATTTTCAGTTTTCCCAAGGTATATTCCCTAGACTGGTAGTGCCCTTGGCTCTGTAGCTCTGTTCTTTACTTCTTTTAGGGAACAGAATGCACTCCTCCAGAGAGGCAGTTGGCAATTTACATCCCGCCCATCAGCATAACAAGGCTCCCTGTTCTCCAGGGCCTGTCTTGCCTTTCTTGTTCTTACACATTTTGTGGATGTCCCTTTTGACCGGTGGGAAGTGATACTTCTTTGTAGTGCAGATTTGCATTGCCCGCTTGCTTGCTTGGCCAAAAAGGGCGTATGCGTTTTCTCCTGAATATATTCAGGAGAAAACGCATACGCCCTTTTTGGCCAAGTGCATCATTGTCGAAGTTGTGCCCCTCTTCCTGTGCTTTAAAGGCGATTCCAACGTACCTCTTGAAATCTGTTTCCTGCTATTCTGCCTCGCTTTCAAGTCCGCCTCGTTGCCTTCCCTCAACAGATTTTTGGACGAGAGTTGTCCTTTATTACTCGGCCAGTTTGTGAATTGCTGTGCCCCTGAGCTCCATTTTTCAACTCGTTTTTGGTGAGCTGACCGCAAGTCCAAAATTTTGGTTCAGGACCTATACTGGTTCCCGGTGGGTGGCTGAGAATTTGGTTAATTCTTCTTCCTGCCGGGAAATTACAGTGATATGTGCCCGTCCAAATGCCTAACAGCTACTCTCTCATTGGTTCTCCCTCTTCCCTTTCATCCTCTGCCAAATTGGCAACCTGTGCGAACCAAGAGGTTAAAGGGGCTGTCTCTCCAAGTTGGGAGGTTGATAGTAAAGCAGACGGAAAGTCAAACCGGAGCACCAGGAGAGGGACTATTCGTTGAGTTTTAGAAACCTTTCGTATTCACAGTGTGTCCGTTCTCTAGGTTTCCCGCACATGTTATAGCTGTAGTAATATTCCCTTCAACCTGGAGATTTCGGACCCATGGAATGGGTGCCATGCATTATTGCTTTAAAGGGTCTGCATTTGCTCACCCAATCTCACCAATCGTCTCAGTCCCAAGTGTCCCTCCTTATGCCACATCCAGCTGTCGTTGTAGATAGGGTCATTCCAGCTTTCATCAGAGACCCTGAAGGAATTGTAAAGAATTTCCCTTTTTTTTTTGTTTTGTTTTCGAAATTCCTTTTTATAGTGGGTTTGAGCTGATTCTCACTGCCATGTTTATGCCAGTCTAGACACACTTGATTCCCTTACGGAGACATATCAATACATAGGTTTTAAGATTCTTACTAGTCAGATATTTTCCTCTGCGGGAAATATGGGGTTTTGAGTCCCTTTCACTGAGGACGGTGTAGGTCTTGTCTATTCCATAGTTGGTTTTTGGAACGGTACCTGTGCTTATATCAAACTCTGGTTTTATGCATCACCCCACCTCTCCTTCCCCCTTAAGCAGGTATAAGAGTGTTTTCTAAATGTGAGACACTGTTCTCTTTCCTAACTCAGTTCAAGTGTAGCCATGTTTACAGGATCTTCATAAGTGATATCTTATGATAAGTTTCTTTTTCTGTGTGACTTATTTCACTTAGAATCATCGTACCTGAATCCACCCATTTTGTTGCTACTGGTCTTATGACATTGATTTCATGGCTGAGGGATATTCCATCGTACGTAAGTACCACAATTTTTTGAACCATGTTTATATTTTCTGGGATACTTAAGGTGTATCCAAGTTGAGGTCCTTGTATGCAGTGCAGCCCTAAATTTTGGGGTGGCTCTGTCTTATTGATTTTCAGTTTTCCCAAGGTATATTCCCTAGACTGGTAGTGCCCTTGGCTCTGTAGCTCTGTTCTTTACTTGTTTTAGGGAACAGAATGCACTCCTCCAGAGAGGCAGTTGGCAATTTACATCCCGCCCATCAGCATAACAAGGCTCCCTGTTCTCCAGGGCCTGTCTTGCCTTTCTTGTTCTTACACATTTTGTGGATGTCCCTTTTGACCGGTGGGAAGTGATACTTCTTTGTAGTGCAGATTTGCATTGCCCGCTTGCTTGCTTGGCCAAAAAGGGCGTATGCGTTTTCTCCTGAATATATTCAGGAGAAAACGCATACGCCCTTTTTGGCCAAGTGCATCATTGTCGAAGTTGTGCCCCTCTTCCTGTGCTTTAAAGGCGATTCCAACGTACCTCTTGAAATCTGTTTCCTGCTATTCTGCCTCGCTTTCAAGTCCGCCTCGTTGCCTTCCCTCAACAGATTTTTGGACGATAGTTGTCCTTTATTACTCGGCCAGTTTGTGAATTGCTGTGCCCCTGAGCTCCATTTTTCAACTCGTTTTTGGTGAGCTGACCGCAAGTCCAAAATTTTGGTTCAGGACCAATACTGGTTCCCGGTGGGTGGCTGAGAATTTGGTTAATTCTTCTTCCTGCCGGGAAATTACATTGATATGTGCCCGTCCAAATGCCTAACAGCTACTCTCTCATTGGTTCTCCCTCTTCCCTTTCATCCTCTGCCAAATTGGCAACCTGTGCGAACCAAGAGGTTAAAGGGGCTGTCTCTCCAAGTTGGGAGGTTGATAGTAAAGCAGACGGAAAGTCAAACCAGAGCACCAGGAGAGGGACTATGCGTTGAGTTTTAGAAACCTTTCGTATTCACAGTGTGTCCGTTCCCTAGGTTTCCCGCACATGTTATAGCTGTAGTAATATTCCCTTCAACCTGGAGAGTTCGGACCCATGGAATGGGTGCCATGCATTATTGCTTTAAAGGGTCTGCATTTGCTCACCCAATCTCAACAATCGTCTCAGTCCCAAGTGTCCCTCCTTATGCCACATCCAGCTGTCGTTGTAGATAGGGTCATTCCAGCTTTCATCAGAGACCCTGAAGGAATTGTAAAGAATTTCCCAGTTTTTTTGTTTTGTTTTTGAAATTCCTTTTTATAGTGGGTTTGAGCTGATTCTCGCTGCCATGTTTATGCCAGTCTAGACACACTTGATTCCCTTACGGAGACATATCAATACATAGGTTTTAAGATTCTTACTAGTCAGATACTTTCCTCTGCGGGAAATATGGGGTTTTGAGTCCCTTTCACTGAGGACGGTGTAGGTCTTGTCTATTCCATAGTTGGTTTTTGGAAAGGTACCTGTGCTTATATCAAACTCTGGTTTTATGCATCACCCCACCTCTCCTTCCCCCTTAAGCAGGTATAAGAGTGTTTTCTAAATGTCAGACACTGTTCTCTTTCCTAACTCAGTTCTAGTGTAGCCATGTTTACAGGATCTTCATAAGTGATATCTTATGATAAGTTTCTTTTTCTGTGTGACTTATTTCACTTAGAATCATCGTACCTGAATCCACCCATTTTGTTGCTACTGGTCTTATGACATTGATTTCATGGCTGAGGGATATTCCATCGTATGTAAGTACCACAATTTTTTGAACCATGTTTATATTTTCTGGGATACTTAAGGTGTATCCAAGTTGAGGTCCTTGTATGCAGTGCAGCCCTAAATTTTGGGGTGGCTCTGTCTTATTGATTTTCAGTTTTCCCAAGGTATATTCCCTAGACTGGTAGTGCCCTTGGCTCTGTAGCTCTGTTCTTTACTTGTTTTAGGGAACAGAATGCACTCCTCCAGAGAGGCAGTTGGCAATTTACATCCCGCCCATCAGCATAACAAGGCTCCCTGTTCTCCAGGGCCTGTCTTGCCTTTCTTGTTCTTACACATTTTGTGGATGTCCCTTTTGACCGGTGGGAAGTGATACTTCTTTGTAGTGCAGATTTGCATTGCCCGCTTGCTTGCTTGGCCAAAAAGGGCGTATGCGTTTTCTCCTGAATATATTCAGGAGAAAACGCATACGCCCTTTTTGGCCAAGTGCATCATTGTCGAAGTTGTGCCCCTCTTCCTGTGCTTTAAAGGCGATTCCAACGTACCTCTTGAAATCTGTTTCCTGCTATTCTGCCTCGCTTTCAAGTCCGCCTCGTTGCCTTCCCTCAACAGATTTTTGGACGAGAGTTGTCCTTTATTACTCGGCCAGTTTGTGAATTGCTGTGCCCCTGAGCTCCATTTTTCAACTCGTTTTTGGTGAGCTGACCGCAAGTCCAAAATTTTGGTTCAGGACCTATACTGGTTCCCGGTGGGTGGCTGAGAATTTGGTTAATTCTTCTTCCTGCCGGGAAATTACAGTGATATGTGCCCGTCCAAATGCCTAACAGCTACTCTCTCATTGGTTCTCCCTCTTCCCTTTCATCCTCTGCCAAATTGGCAACCTGTGCGAACCAAGAGGTTAAAGGGGCTGTCTCTCCAAGTTGGGAGGTTGATAGTAAAGCAGACGGAAAGTCAAACCGGAGCACCAGGAGAGGGACTATGCGTTGAGTTTTAGAAACCTTTCGTATTCACAGTGTGTCCGTTCCCTAGGTTTCCCGCACATGTTATAGCTGTAGTACTATTCCCTTCAACCTGGAGAGCTCGGACCCATGGAATGGGTGCCATGCATTATTGCTTTAAAGGGTCTGCATTTGCTCACCCAATCTCAACAATCGTCTCAGTCCCAAGTGTCCCTCCTTATGCCACATCCAGCTGTCGTTGTAGATAGGGTCATTCCAGTTTTCATCAGAGACCCTGAAGGAATTGTAAAGAATTTCCCAGTTTTTTTGTTTTGTTTTTGAAATTCCTTTTTATAGTGGGTTTGAGCTGATTCTCGCTGCCATGTTGATGCCAGTCTAGACACACTTGATTCCCTTACGGAGACATATCAATACATAGGTTTTAAGATTCTTACTAGTCAGATACTTTCCTCTGCGGGAAATATGGGGTTTTGAGTCCCTTTCACTGAGGACGGTGTAGGTCTTGTCTATTCCATAGTTGGTTTTTGGAACGGTACCTGTGCTTATATCAAACTCTGGTTTTATGCATCACCCCACCTCTCCTTCCCCCTTAAGCAGGTATAAGAGTGTTTTCTAAATGTGAGACACTGTTCTCTTTCCTAACTCAGTTCAAGTGTAGCCATGTTTACAGGATCTTCATAAGTGATATCTTATGATAAGTTTCTTTTTCTGTGTGACTTATTTCACTTAGAATCATCGTACCTGAATCCACCCATTTTGCTGCTACTGGTCTTATGACATTGATTTCATGGCTGAGGGATATTCCATCGTACGTAAGTACCACAATTTTTTGAACCATGTTTATATTTTCTGGGATACTTAAGGTGTATCCAAGTTGAGGTCCTTGTATGCAGTGCAGCCCTAAATTTTGGGGTGGCTCTGTCTTATTAATTTTCAGTTTTCCCAAGGTATATTCCCTAGACTGGTAGTGCCCTTGGCTCTGTAGCTCTGTTCTTTACTTGTTTTAGGGAACAGAATGCACTCCTCCAGAGAGGCAGTTGGCAATTTACATCCCGCCCATCAGCATAACAAGGCTCCCTGTTCTCCAGGGCCTGTCTTGCCTTTCTTGTTCTTACACATTTTGTGGATGTCCCTTTTGACCGGTGGGAAGTGATACTTCTTTGTAGTGCAGATTTGCATTGCCCGCTTGCTTGCTTGGCCAAAACGGGCGTATGCGTTTTCTCCTGAATATATTCAGGAGAAAACGCATACGCCCTTTTTGGCCAAGTGCATCATTGTCGAAGTTGTGCCCCTCTTCCTGTGCTTTAAAGGCGATTCCAACGTACCTCTTGAAATCTGTTTCCTGCTATTCTGCCTCGCTTTCAAGTCCGCCTCGTTGCCTTCCCTCAACAGATTTTTGGACGATAGTTGTCCTTTATTACTCGGCCAGTTTGTGAATTGCTGTGCCCCTGAGCTCCATTTTTCAACTCGTTTTTGGTGAGCTGACCGCAAGTCCAAAATTTTGGTTCAGGACCTATACTGGTTCCCGGTGGGTGGCTGAGAATTTGGTTAATTCTTATTCCTGCCGGGAAATTACAGTGATATGTGCCCGTCCAAATGCCTAACAGCTACTCTCTCATTGGTTCTCCCTCTTCCCTTTCATCCTCTGCCAAATTGGCAACCTGTGCGAACCAGGAGGTTAAAGGGGCTGTCTCTCCAAGTTGGGAGGTTGATAGTAAAGCAGACGGAAAGTCAAACCGGAGCACCAGGAGAGGGACTATTCGTTGAGTTTTAGAAACCTTTCGTATTCACAGTGTGTCCGTTCCCTAGGTTTCCCGAACATGTTATAGCTGTAGTACTATTCCCTTCAACCTGGAGAGTTCGGACCCATGGAATGGGTGCCATGCATTATTGCTTTAAAGGGTCTGCATTTGCTCACCCAATCTCACCAATCGTCTCAGTCCCAAGTGTCCCTCCTTAGGCCACATCCAGCTGTCGTTGTAGATAGGGTCATTCCAGCTTTCATCAGAGACCCTGAAGGAATTGTAAAGAATTTCCCAGTTTTTTTGTTTTGTTTTTGAAATTCCTTTTTATAGTGGGTTTGAGCTGATTCTCGCTGCCATGTTTATGCCAGTCTAGACACACTTGATTCCCTTACAGAGACATATCAATACATAGGTTTTAAGATTCTTACTAGTCAGATATTTTCCTCTGCGGGAAATATGTGGTTTTGAGTCCCTTTCACTGAGGACGGTGTAGGTCTTGTCTATTCCATAGTTGGTTTTTGGAACGGTACCTGTGCTTATATCAAACTCTGGTTTTATTCATCACCCCACCTCTCCTTCCCCCTTAAGCAGGTATAAGAGTGTTTTCTAAATGTGAGACACTGTTCTCTTTCCTAACTCAGTTCAAGTGTAGCCATGTTTACAGGATCTTCATAAGTGATATCTTATGATAAGTTTCTTTTTCTGTGTGACTTATTTCACTTAGAATCATCGTACCTGAATCCACCCATTTTGTTGCTACTGGGCTTATGACATTGATTTCATGGCTGAGGGATATTCCATCATACGTAAGTACCACAATTTTTTGAACCATGTTTATATTTTCTGGGATACTTAAGGTGTATCCAAGTTGAGGTCCTTGTATGCAGTGCAGCCCTAAATTTTGGGGTGGCTCTGTCTTATTGATTTTCAGTTTTCCCAAGGTATATTCCCTAGACTGGTAGTGCCCTTGGCTCTGTAGCTCTGTTCTTTACTTGTTTTATGGAACAGAATGCACTCCTCCAGAGAGGCAGTTGGCAATTTACATCCCGCCCATCAGCATAACAAGGCTCCCTGTTCTCCAGGGCCTGTCTTGCCTTTCTTGTTCTTACACATTTTGTGGATGTCCCTTTTGACCGGTGGGAAGTGATACTTCTTTGTAGTGCAGATTTGCATTGCCCGCTTGCCTGCTTGGCCAAAAAGGGCGTATGCATTTTCTCCTGAATATATTCAGGAGAAAACGCATACGCCCTTTTTGGCCAAGTGCATCATTGTCGAAGTTGTGCCCCTCTTCCTGTGCTTTAAAGGCGATTCCAACGTACCTCTTGAAATCTGTTTCCTGCTATTCTGCCTCGCTTTCAAGTCCGCCTCGTTGCCTTCCCTCAACAGATTTTTGGACGATAGTTGTCCTTTATTACTCGGCCAGTTTGTGAATTGCTGTGCCCCTGAGCTCCATTTTTCAACTCGTTTTTGGTGAGCTGACCGCAAGTCCAAAATTTTGGTTCAGGACCTATACTGGTTCCCGGTGGGTGGCTGAGAATTTGGTTAATTCTTCTTCCTGCCGGGAAATTACAGTGATATGTGCCCGTCCAAATGCCTAACAGCTACTCTCTCATTGGTTCTCCCTCTTCCCTTTCATCCTCTGCCAAATTGGCAACCTGTGCGAACCAAGAGGTTAAAGGGGCTGTCTCTCCAAGTTGGGAGGTTGATAGTAAAGCAGACGGAAAGTCAAACCGGAGCACCAGGAGAGGGACTATTCGTTGAGTTTTAAAAACCTTTCGTATTCACAGTGTGTCCGTTCCCTAGGTTTCCCGCACATGTTATAGCTGTAGTACTATTCCCTTCAACCTGGAGAGTTCGGACCCATGGAATGGGTGCCATGCATTATTGCTTTAAAGGGTCTGCATTTGCTCACCCAATCTCACCAAGCATCTCAGTCCCAAGTGTCCCTCCTTATGCCACATCCAGCTGTCGTTGTAGATAGGGTCATTCCAGCTTTCATCAGAGACCCTGAAGGAATTGTAAAGAATTTCCCTTTTTTTTTTGTTTTGTTTTCGAAATTCCTTTTTATAGTGGGTTTGAGCTGATTCTCGCTGCCATGTTTATGCCAGTCTAGACACACTTGATTCCCTTACGGAGACATATCAATACATAGGTTTTAAGATTCTTACTAGTCAGATATTTTCCTCTGCGGGAAATATGGGGTTTTGAGTCCCTTTCACTGAGGACGGTGTAGGTCTTGTCTATTCCATAGTTGGTTTTTGGAACGGTACCTGTGCTTATATCAAACTCTGGTTTTATGCATCACCCCACCTCTCCTTCCCCCTTAAGCAGGTATAAGAGTGTTTTCTAAATGTGAGACACTGTTCTCTTTCCTAACTCAGTTCAAGTGTAGCCATGTTTACAGGATCTTCATAAGTGATATCTTATGATAAGTTTCTTTTTCTGTGTGACTTATTTCACTTAGAATCATCGTACCTGAATCCACCCATTTTGCTGCTACTGGTCTTATGACATTGATTTCATGGCTGAGGGATATTCCATCGTACGTAAGTACCACAATTTTTTGAACCATGTTTATATTTTCTGGGATACTTAAGGTGTATCCAAGTTGAGGTCCTTGTATGCAGTGCAGCCCTAAATTTTGGGGTGGCTCTGTCTTATTGATTTTCAGTTTTCCCAAGGTATATTCCCTAGACTGGTAGTGCCCTTGGCTCTGTAGCTCTGTTCTTTACTTGTTTTAGGGAACAGAATGCACTCCTCCAGAGAGGCAGTTGGCAATTTACATCCCGCCCATCAGCATAACAAGGCTCCCTGTTCTCCAGGGCCTGTCTTGCCTTTCTTGTTCTTACACATTTTGTGGATGTCCCTTTTGACCGGTGGGAAGTGATACTTCTTTGTAGTGCAGATTTGCATTGCCCGCTTGCTTGCTTGGCCAAAAAGGGCGTATGCGTTTTCTCCTGAATATATTCAGGAGAAAACGCATACGCCCTTTTTGGCCAAGTGCATCATTGTCGAAGTTGTGCCCCTCTTCCTGTGCTTTAAAGGCGATTCCAACGTACCTCTTGAAATCTGTTTCCTGCTATTCTGCCTCGCTTTCAAGTCCGCCTCGTTGCCTTCCCTCAACAGATTTTTGGACGAGAGTTGTCCTTTATTACTCGGCCAGTTTGTGAATTGCTGTGCCCCTGAGCTCCATTTTTCAACTCGTTTTTGGTGAGCTGACCGCAAGTCCAAAATTTTGGTTCAGGACCTATACTGGTTCCCGGTGGGTGGCTGAGAATTTGGTTAATTCTTATTCCTGCCGGGAAATTACAGTGATATGTGCCCGTCCAAATGCCTAACAGCTACTCTCTCATTGGTTCTCCCTCTTCCCTTTCATCCTCTGCCAAATTGGCAACCTGTGCGAACCAAGAGGTTAAAGGGGCTGTCTCTCCAAGTTGGGAGGTTGATAGTAAAGCAGACGGAAAGTCAAACCGGAGCACCAGGAGAGGGACTATTCGTTGAGTTTTAGAAACCTTTCGTATTCACAGTGTGTCCGTTCCCTAGGTTTCCCGAACATGTTATAGCTGTAGTACTATTCCCTTCAACCTGGAGAGTTCGGACCCATGGAATGGGTGCCATGCATTATTGCTTTAAAGGGTCTGCATTTGCTCACACAATCTCACGAAGCATCTCAGTCCCAAGTGTCCCTCCTTATGCCACATCCAGCTGTCGTTGTAGATAGGGTCATTCCAGCTTTCATCAGAGACCCTGAAGGAATTGTAAAGAATTTCACAGTTTTTTTGTTTTGTTTTTGAAATTCCTTTTTATAGTGGGTTTGAGCTGATTCTCGCTGCCATGTTTATGCCAGTCTAGACACACTTGATTCCCTTACGGAGACATATCAATACATAGGTTTTAAGATTCTTACTAGTCAGATATTTTCCTCTTCGGGAAATATGGGGTTTTGAGTCCCTTTCACTGAGGACGGTGTAGGTCTTGTCTATTCCATAGTTGGTTTTTGGAACGGTACCTGTGCTTATATCAAACTCTGGTTTTATGCATCACCCCACCTCTCCTTCCCCCTTAAGCAGGTATAAGAGTGTTTTCTAAATGTCAGACACTGTTCTCTTTCCTAACTCAGTTCAAGTGTAGCCATGTTTACAGGATCTTCATAAGTGATATCTTATGATAAGTTTCTTTTTCTGTGTGACTTATTTCACTTAGAATCATCGTACCTGAATCCACCCATTTTGTTGCTACTGGTCTTATGACATTGATTTCATGGCTGAGGGATATTCCATCGTACGTAAGTACCACAATTTTTTGAACCATGTTTATATTTTCTGGGATACTTAAGGTGTATCCAAGTTGAGGTCCTTGTATGCAGTGCAGCCCTAAATTTTGGGGTGGCTCTGTCTTATTGATTTTCAGTTTTCCCAAGGTATATTCCCTAGACTGGTAGTGCCCTTGGCTCTGTAGCTCTGTTCTTTACTTGTTTTAGGGAAAAGAATGCACTCCTCCAGAGAGGCAGTTGGCAATTTACATCCCGCCCATCAGCATAACAAGGCTCCCTGTTCTCCAGGGCCTGTCTTGCCTTTCTTGTTCTTACACATTTTGTGGATGTCCCTTTTGACCGGTGGAAGTGATACCTCTTTGTAGTGCAGATTTGCATTGCCCGCTTGCTTGCTTGGCCAAAAAGGGCGTATGCGTTTTCTCCTGAATATATTCAGAAGAAAACGCATACGCCCTTTTTGGCCAAGTGCATCATTGTCGAAGTTGTGCCCCTCTTCCTGTGCTTTAAAGGCGATTCCAACGTACCTCTTGAAATCTGTTTCCTGCTATTCTGCCTCGCTTTCAAGTCCGCCTCGTTGCCTTCCCTCAACAGATTTTTGGACGATAGTTGTCCTTTATTACTCGGCCAGTTTGTGAATTGCTGTGCCCCTGAGCTCCATTTTTCAACTCGTTTTTGGTGAGCTGACCGCAAGTCCAAAATTTTGGTTCAGGACCTATACTGGTTCCCGGTGGGTGGCTGAGAATTTGGTTAATTCTTCTTCCTGCCGGGAAATTACATTGATATGTGCCCGTCCAAATGCCTAACAGCTACTCTCTCATTGGTTCTCCCTCTTCCCTTTCATCCTCTGCCAAATTGGCAACCTGTGCGAACCAAGAGGTTAAAGGGGCTGTCTCTCCAAGTTGGGAGGTTGATAGTAAAGCAGACGGAAAGTCAAACCGGAGCACCAGGAGAGGGACTATGCGTTGAGTTTTAGAAACCTTTCGTATTCACAGTGTGTCCGTTCCCTAGGTTTCCCGCACATGTTATAGCTGTAGTACTATTCCCTTCAACCTGGAGAGCTCGGACCCATAGAATGGGTGCCATGCATTATTGCTTTAAAGGGTCTGCATTTGCTCACCCAATCTCAACAATCGTCTCAGTCCCAAGTGTCCCTCCTTATGCCACATCCAGCTGTCGTTGTAGATAGGGTCATTCCAGCTTTCATCAGAGACCCTGAAGGAATTGTAAAGAATTTCCCAGTTTTTTTGTTTTGTTTTTGAAATTCCTTTTTATAGTGGGTTTGAGCTGATTCTCGCTGCCATGTTTATGCCAGTCTAGACACACTTGATTCCCTTACGGAGACATATCAATACATAGGTTTTAAGATTCTTACTAGTCAGATACTTTCCTCTGCGGGAAATATGGGGTTTTGAGTCCCTTTCACTGAGGACGGTGTAGGTCTTGTCTATTCCATAGTTGGTTTTTGGAACGGTACCTGTGCTTATATCAAACTCTGGTTTTATGCATCACCCCACCTCTCCTTCCCCCTTAAGCAGGTATAAGAGTGTTTTCTAAATGTCAGACACTGTTCTCTTTCCTAACTCAGTTCAAGTGTAGCCATGTTTACAGGATCTTCATAAGTGATATCTTATGATAAGTTTCTTTTTCTGTGTGACTTATTTCACTTAGAATCATCGTACCTGAATCCACCCATTTTGTTGCTACTGGTCTTATGACATTGATTTCATGGCTGAGGGATATTCCATCGTACGTAAGTACCACAATTTTTTGAACCATGTTTATATTTTCTGGGATACTTAAGGTGTATCCAAGTTGAGGTCCTTGTATGCAGTGCAGCCCTAAATTTTGGGGTGGCTCTGTCTTATTGATTTTCAGTTTTCCCAAGGTATATTCCCTAGACTGGTAGTGCCCTTGGCTCTGTAGCTCTGTTCTTTACTTGTTTTAGGGAACAGAATGCACTCCTCCAGAGAGGCAGTTGGCAATTTACATCCCGCCCATCAGCATAACAAGGCTCCCTGTTTTCCAGGGCCTGTCTTCCCTTTCTTGTTCTTACACATTTTGTGGATGTCCCTTTTGACCGGTGGAAGTGATACCGCTTTGTAGTGCAGATTTGCATTGCCCGCTTGCTTGCTTGGCCAAAAAGGGCGTATGCGTTTTCTCCTGAATATATTCAGGAGAAAACGCATACGCCCTTTTTGGCCAAGTGCATCATTGTCGAAGTTGTGCCCCTCTTCCTGTGCTTTAAAGGCGATTCCAACGTACCTCTTGAAATCTGTTTCCTGCTATTCTGCCTCGCTTTCAAGTCCGCCTCGTTGCCTTCCCTCAACAGATTTTTGGACGAGAGTTGTCCTTTATTACTCGGCCAGTTTGTGAATTGCTGTGCCCCTGAGCTCCATTTTTCAACTCGTTTTTGGTGAGCTGACCGCAAGTCCAAAATTTTGGTTCAGGACCTATACTGGTTCCCGGTGGGTGGCTGAGAATTTGGTTAATTCTTCTTCCTGCCGGGAAATTACAGTGATATGTGCCCGTCCAAATGCCTAACAGCTACTCTCTCATTGGTTCTCCCTCTTCCCTTTCATCCTCTGCCAAATTGGCAACCTGTGCGAACCAAGAGGTTAAAGGGGCTGTCTCTCCAAGTTGGGAGGTTGATAGTAAAGCAGACGGAAAGTCAAACCGGAGCACCAGGAGAGGGACTATTCGTTGAGTTTTAGAAACCTTTCGTATTCACAGTGTGTCCGTTCCCTAGGTTTCCCGCACATGTTATAGGTGTAGTAATATTCCCTTCAACCTGGAGAGTTCGGACCCATGGAATGGGTGCCATGCATTATTGCTTTAAAGGGTCTGCATTTGCTCACACAATCTCACCAAGCATCTCAGTCCCAAGTGTCCCTCCTTATGCCACATCCAGCTGTCGTTGTAGATAGGGTCATTCCAGCTTTCATCAGAGACCCTGAAGGAATTGTAAAGAATTTCCCAGTTTTTTTGTTTTGTTTTTGAAATTCCTTTTTATAGTGGGTTTGAGCTGATTCTCGCTGCCATGTTGATGCCAGTCTACAAACACTTGATTCCCTTATGGAGACATATCAATACATAGGTTTTAAGATTCTTATTAGTCAGATATTTTCCTCTGCGGGAAATATGGGGTTTTGAGTCCCTTTCACTGAGGACGGTGTAGGTCTTGTCTATTCCATAGTTGGTTTTTGGAACGGTACCTGTGTTTATATCAAACTCTGGTTTTATGCATCACCCCACCTCTCCTTCCCCCTTAAGCAGGTATAAGAGTGTTTTCTAAATGTCAGACACTGTTCTCTTTCCTAACTCAGTTCAAGTGTAGCCATGTTTACAGGATCTTCATAAGTGATATCTTATGATAAGTTTCTTTTTCTGTGTGACTTATTTCACTTAGAATCATCGTACATGAATCCACCCATTTTGTTGCTACTGGTCTTATGACATTGATTTCATGGCTGAGGGATATTCCATCGTACGTAAGTACCACAATTTTTTGAACCATGTTTATATTTTCTGCGATACTTAAGGTGTATCCAAGTTGAGGTCCTTGTATGCAGTGCAGCCCTAAATTTTGGGGTGGTTCTGTCTTATTGATTTTCTGTTTTCCCAAGGTATATTCCCTAGACTGGTAGTGCCCTTGGCTCTGTAGCTCTGTTCTTTACTTGTTTTAGGGAACAGAATGCACTCCTCCAGAGAGGCAGTTGGCAATTTACATCCCGCCCATCAGCATAACAAGGCTCCCTGTTCTCCAGGGCCTGTCTTGCCTTTCTTGTTCTTACACATTTTGTGGATGTCCCTTTTGACCGGTGGGAAGTGATACTTCTTTGTAGTGCAGATTTGCATTGCCCGCTTGCTTGCTTGGCCAAAAAGGGCGTATGCGTTTTCTCCTGAATATATTCAGGAGAAAACGCATACGCCCTTTTTGGCCAAGTGCATCATTGTCGAAGTTGTGCCCCTCTTCCTGTGCTTTAAAGGCGATTCCAACGTACCTCTTGAAATCTGTTTCCTGCTATTCTGCCTCGCTTTCAAGTCCGCCTCGTTGCCTTCCCTCAACAGATTTTTGGACGAGAGTTGTCCTTTATTACTCGGCCAGTTTGTGAATTGCTGTGCCCCTGAGCTCCATTTTTCAACTCGTTTTTGGTGAGCTGACCGCAAGTCCAAAATTTTGGTTCAGGACCTATACTGGTTCCCGGTGGGTGGCTGAGAATTTGGTTAATTCTTCTTCCTGCCGGGAAATTAGAGTGATATGTGCCCGTCCAAATGCCTAACAGCTACTCTCTCATTGGTTCTCCCTCTTCCCTTTCATCCTCTGCCAAATTGGCAACCTGTGCGAACCAAGAGGTTAAAGGGGCTGTCTCTCCAAGTTGGGAGGTTGATAGTAAAGCAGACGGAAAGTCAAAGCGGAGCACCAGGAGAGGGACTATTCGTTGAGTTTTAGAAACCTTTCGTATTCACAGTGTGTCCGTTCTCTAGGTTTCCCGCACATGTTATAGCTATAGTAATATTCCCTTCAACCTGGAGATTTCGGACCCATGGAATGGGTGCCATGCATTATTGCTTTAAAGGGTCTGCATTTGCTCACCCAATCTCACCAATCGTCTCAGTCCCAAGTGTCCCTCCTTATGCCACATCCAGCTGTCGTTGTAGATAGGGTCATTCCAGCTTTCATCAGAGACCCTGAAGGAATTGTAAAGAATTTCCCTTTTTTTTTTGTTTTGTTTTCGAAATTCCTTTTTATAGTGGGTTTGAGCTGATTCTCGCTGCCATGTTTATGCCAGTCTAGACACACTTGATTCCCTTACGGAGACATATCAATACATAGGTTTTAAGATTCTTACTAGTCAGATATTTTCCTCTGCGGGAAATATGGGGTTTTGAGTCCCTTTCACTGAGGACGGTGTAGGTCTTGTCTATTCCATAGTTGGTTTTTGGAACGGTACCTGTGCTTATATCAAACTCTGGTTTTATGCATCACCCCACCTCTCCTTCCCCCTTAAGCAGGTATAAGAGTGTTTTCTAAATGTGAGACACTGTTCTCTTTCCTAACTCAGTTCAAGTGTAGCCATGTTTACAGGATCTTCATAAGTGATATCTTATGATAAGTTTCTTTTTCTGTGTGACTTATTTCACTTAGAATCATCGTACCTGAATCCACCCATTTTGCTGCTACTGGTCTTATGACATTGATTTCATGGCTGAGGGATATTCCATCGTACGTAAGTACCACAATTTTTTGAACCATGTTTATATTTTCTGGGATACTTAAGGTGTATCCAAGTTGAGGTCCTTGTATGCAGTGCAGCCCTAAATTTTGGGGTGGCTCTGTCTTATTGATTTTCAGTTTTCCCAAGGTATATTCCCTAGACTGGTAGTGCCCTTGGCTCTGTAGCTCTGTTCTTTACTTGTTTTAGGGAACAGAATGCACTCCTCCAGAGAGGCAGTTGGCAATTTACATCCCGCCCATCAGCATAACAAGGCTCCCTGTTCTCCAGGGCCTGTCTTGCCTTTCTTGTTCTTACACATTTTGTGGATGTCCCTTTTGACCGGTGGGAAGTGATACTTCTTTGTAGTGCAGATTTGCATTGCCCGCTTGCTTGCTTGGCCAAAAAGGGCGTATGCGTTTTCTCCTGAATATATTCAGGAGAAAACGCATACGCCCTTTTTGGCCAAGTGCATCATTGTCGAAGTTGTGCCCCTCTTCCTGTGCTTTAAAGGCGATTCCAACGTACCTCTTGAAATCTGTTTCCTGCTATTCTGCCTCGCTTTCAAGTCCGCCTCGTTGCCTTCCCTCAACAGATTTTTGGACGAGAGTTGTCCTTTATTACTCGGCCAGTTTGTGAATTGCTGTGCCCCTGAGCTCCATTTTTCAACTCGTTTTTGGTGAGCTGACCGCAAGTCCAAAATTTTGGTTCAGGACCTATACTGGTTCCCGGTGGGTGGCTGAGAATTTGGTTAATTCTTCTTCCTGCCGGGAAATTACAGTGATATGTGCCCGTCCAAATGCCTAACAGCTACTCTCTCATTGGTTCTCCCTCTTCCCTTTCATCCTCTGCCAAATTGGCAACCTGTGCGAACCAAGAGGTTAAAGGGGCTGTCTCTCCAAGTTGGGAGGTTGATAGTAAAGCAGACGGAAAGTCAAACCGGAGCACCAGGAGAGGGACTATTCGTTGAGTTTTAGAAACCTTTCGTATTCACAGTGTGTCCGTTCCCTAGGTTTCCCGCACATGTTATAGCTATAGTAATATTCCCTTCAACCTGGAGATTTCGGACCCATGGAATGGGTGCCATGCATTATTGCTTTAAAGGGTCTGCATTTGCTCACCCAATCTCACCAATCGTCTCAGTCCCAAGTGTCCCTCCTTATGCCACATCCAGCTGTCGTTGTAGATAGGGTCATTCCAGCTTTCATCAGAGACCCTGAAGGAATTGTAAAGAATTTCCCTTTTTTTTTTGTTTTGTTTTCGAAATTCCTTTTTATAGTGGGTTTGAGCTGATTCTCGCTGCCATGTTTATGCCAGTCTAGACACACTTGATTCCCTTACGGAGACATATCAATACATAGGTTTTAAGATTCTTACTAGTCAGATATTTTCCTCTGCGGGAAATATGGGGTTTTGAGTCCCTTTCACTGAGGACGGTGTAGGTCTTGTCTATTCCATAGTTGGTTTTTGGAACGGTACCTGTGCTTATATCAAACTCTGGTTTTATGCATCACCCCACCTCTCCTTCCCCCTTAAGCAGGTATAAGAGTGTTTTCTAAATGTGAGACACTGTTCTCTTTCCTAACTCAGTTCAAGTGTAGCCATGTTTACAGGATCTTCATAAGTGATATCTTATGATAAGTTTCTTTTTCTGTGTGACTTATTTCACTTAGAATCATCGTACCTGAATCCACCCATTTTGCTGCTACTGGTCTTATGACATTGATTTCATGGCTGAGGGATATTCCATCGTACGTAAGTACCACAATTTTTTGAACCATGTTTATATTTTCTGGGATACTTAAGGTGTATCCAAGTTGAGGTCCTTGTATGCAGTGCAGCCCTAAATTTTGGGGTGGCTCTGTCTTATTGATTTTCAGTTTTCCCAAGGTATATTCCCTAGACTGGTAGTGCCCTTGGCTCTGTAGCTCTGTTCTTTACTTGTTTTAGGGAACAGAATGCACTCCTCCAGAGAGGCAGTTGGCAATTTACATCCCGCCCATCAGCATAACAAGGCTCCCTGTTCTCCAGGGCCTGTCTTGCCTTTCTTGTTCTTACACATTTTGTGGATGTCCCTTTTGACCGGTGGGAAGTGATACTTCTTTGTAGTGCAGATTTGCATTGCCCGCTTGCTTGCTTGGCCAAAAAGGGCGTATGCGTTTTCTCCTGAATATATTCAGGAGAAAACGCATACGCCCTTTTTGGCCAAGTGCATCATTGTCGAAGTTGTGCCCCTCTTCCTGTGTTTTAAAGGCGATTCCAACGTACCTCTTGAAATCTGTTTCCTGCTATTCTGCCTCGCTTTCAAGTCCGCCTCGTTGCCTTCCCTCAACAGATTTTTGGACGATAGTTGTCCTTTATTACTCGGCCAGTTTGTGAATTGCTGTGCCCCTGAGCTCCATTTTTCAACTCGTTTTTGGTGAGCTGACCGCAAGTCCAAAATTTTGGTTCAGGACCTATACTGGTTCCCGGTGGGTGGCTGAGAATTTGGTTAATTCTTATTCCTGCCGGGAAATTACAGTGATATGTGCCCGTCCAAATGCCTAACAGCTACTCTCTCATTGGTTCTCCCTCTTCCCTTTCATCCTCTGCCAAATTGGCAACCTGTGCGAACCAAGAGGTTAAAGGGGCTGTCTCTCCAAGTTGGGAGGTTGATAGTAAAGCAGACGGAAAGTCAAAGCGGAGCACCAGGAGAGGGACTATTCGTTGAGTTTTAGAAACCTTTCGTATTCACAGTGTGTCCGTTCCCTAGGTTTCCCGAACATGTTATAGCTGTAGTACTATTCCCTTCAACCTGGAGAGTTCGGACCCATGGAATGGGTGCCATGCATTATTGCTTTAAAGGGTCTGCATTTGCTCACACAATCTCACGAAGCATCTCAGTCCCAAGTGTCCCTCCTTATGCCACATCCAGCTGTCGTTGTAGATAGGGTCATTCCAGCTTTCATCAGAGACCCTGAAGGAATTGTAAAGAATTTCACAGTTTTTTTGTTTTGTTTTTGAAATTCCTTTTTATAGTGGGTTTGAGCTGATTCTCGCTGCCATGTTTATGCCAGTCTAGACACACTTGATTCCCTTACGGAGACATATCAATACATAGGTTTTAAGATTCTTACTAGTCAGATATTTTCCTCTTCGGGAAATATGGGGTTTTGAGTCCCTTTCACTGAGGACGGTGTAGGTCTTGTCTATTCCATAGTTGGTTTTTGGAACGGTACCTGTGCTTATATCAAACTCTGGTTTTATGCATCACCCCACCTCTCCTTCCCCCTTAAGCAGGTATAAGAGTGTTTTCTAAATGTCAGACACTGTTCTCTTTCCTAACTCAGTTCAAGTGTAGCCATGTTTACAGGATCTTCATAAGTGATATCTTATGATAAGTTTCTTTTTCTGTGTGACTTATTTCACTTAGAATCATCGTACCTGAATCCACCCATTTTGTTGCTACTGGGCTTATGACATTGATTTCATGGCTGAGGGATATTCCATCATACGTAAGTACCACAATTTTTTGAACCATGTTTATATTTTCTGGGATACTTAAGGTGTATCCAAGTTGAGGTCCTTGTATGCAGTGCAGCCTAAATTTTGGGGTGGCTCTGTCTTATTGATTTTCAGTTTTCCCAAGGTATATTCCCTAGACTGGTAGTGCCCTTGGCTCTGTAGCTCTGTTCTTTACTTGTTTTAGGGAACAGAATGCACTCCTCCAGAGAGGCAGTTGGCAATTTACATCCCGCCCATCAGCATAACAAGGCTCCCTGTTCTCCAGGGCCTGTCTTGCCTTTCTTGTTCTTACACATTTTGTGGATGTCCCTTTTGACCGGTGGGAAGTGATACTTCTTTGTAGTGCAGATTTGCATTGCCCGCTTGCTTGCTTGGCCAAAAAGGGCGTATGCGTTTTCTCCTGAATATATTCAGGAGAAAACGCATACGCCCTTTTTGGCCAAGTGCATCATTGTCGAAGTTGTGCCCCTCTTCCTGTGCTTTAAAGGCGATTCCAACGTACCTCTTGAAATCTGTTTCCTGCTATTCTGCCTCGCTTTCAAGTCCGCCTCGTTGCCTTCCCTCAACAGATTTTTGGACGAGAGTTGTCCTTTATTACTCGGCCAGTTTGTGAATTGCTGTGCCCCTGAGCTCCATTTTTCAACTCGTTTTTGGTGAGCTGACCGCAAGTCCAAAATTTTGGTTCAGGACCTATACTGGTTCCCGGTGGGTGGCTGAGAATTTGGTTAATTCTTCTTCCTGCCGGGAAATTACAGTGATATGTGCCCGTCCAAATGCCTAACAGCTACTCTCTCATTGGTTCTCCCTCTTCCCTTTCATCCTCTGCCAAATTGGCAACCTGTGCGAACCAAGAGGTTAAAGGGGCTGTCTCTCCAAGTTGGGAGGTTGATAGTAAAGCAGACGGAAAGTCGAACCGGAGCACCAGGAGAGGGACTATTCGTTGAGTTTTAGAAACCTTTCGTATTCACAGTGTGTCCGTTCTCTAGGTTTCCCGCACATGTTATAGCTATAGTAATATTCCCTTCAACCTGGAGATTTCGGACCCATGGAATGGGTGCCATGCATTATTGCTTTAAAGGGTCTGCATTTGCTCACCCAATCTCACCAATCGTCTCAGTCCCAAGTGTCCCTCCTTATGCCACATCCAGCTGTCGTTGTAGATAGGGTCATTCCAGCTTTCATCAGAGACCCTGAAGGAATTGTAAAGAATTTCCCTTTTTTTTTTGTTTTGTTTTCGAAATTCCTTTTTATAGTGGGTTTGAGCTGATTCTCGCTGCCATGTTTATGCCAGTCTAGACACACTTGATTCCCTTACGGAGACATATCAATACATAGGTTTTAAGATTCTTACTAGTCAGATATTTTCCTCTGCGGGAAATATGGGGTTTTGAGTCCCTTTCACTGAGGACGGTGTAGGTCTTGTCTATTCCATAGTTGGTTTTTGGAACGGTACCTGTGCTTATATCAAACTCTGGTTTTATGCATCACCCCACCTCTCCTTCCCCCTTAAGCAGGTATAAGAGTGTTTTCTAAATGTGAGACACTGTTCTCTTTCCTAACTCAGTTCAAGTGTAGCCATGTTTACAGGATCTTCATAAGTGATATCTTATGATAAGTTTCTTTTTCTGTGTGACTTATTTCACTTAGAATCATCGTACCTGAATCCACCCATTTTGCTGCTACTGGTCTTATGACATTGATTTCATGGCTGAGGGATATTCCATCGTACGTAAGTACCACAATTTTTTGAACCATGTTTATATTTTCTGGGATACTTAAGGTGTATCCAAGTTGAGGTCCTTGTATGCAGTGCAGCCCTAAATTTTGGGGTGGCTCTGTCTTATTGATTTTCAGTTTTCCCAAGGTATATTCCCTAGACTGGTAGTGCCCTTGGCTCTGTAGCTCTGTTCTTTACTTGTTTTAGGGAACAGAATGCACTCCTCCAGAGAGGCAGTTGGCAATTTACATCCCGCCCATCAGCATAACAAGGCTCCCTGTTCTCCAGGGCCTGTCTTGCCTTTCTTGTTCTTACACATTTTGTGGATGTCCCTTTTGACCGGTGGGAAGTGATACTTCTTTGTAGTGCAGATTTGCATTGCCCGCTTGCTTGCTTGGCCAAAAAGGGCGTATGCGTTTTCTCCTGAATATATTCAGGAGAAAACGCATACGCCCTTTTTGGCCAAGTGCATCATTGTCGAAGTTGTGCCCCTCTTCCTGTGCTTTAAAGGTGATTCCAACGTACCTCTTGAAATCTGTTTCCTGCTATTCTGCCTCGCTTTCAAGTCCGCCTCGTTGCCTTCCCTCAACAGATTTTTGGACGATAGTTGTCCTTTATTACTCGGCCAGTTTGTGAATTGCTGTGCCCCTGAGCTCCATTTTTCAACTCGTTTTTGGTGAGCTGACCGCAAGTCCAAAATTTTGGTTCAGGACCTATACTGGTTCCCGGTGGGTGGCTGAGAATTTGGTTAATTCTTCTTCCTGCCGGGAAATTAGAGTGATATGTGCCCGTCCAAATGCCTAACAGCTACTCTCTCATTGGTTCTCCCTCTTCCCTTTCATCCTCTGCCAAATTGGCAACCTGTGCGAACCAAGAGGTTAAAGGGGCTGTCTCTCCAAGTTGGGAGGTTGATAGTAAAGCAGACGGAAAGTCAAACCGGAGCACCAGGAGAGGGACTATTCGTTGAGTTTTAGAAACCTTTCGTATTCACAGTGTGTCCGTTCCCTAGGTTTCCCGAACATGTTATAGCTGTAGTACTATTCCCTTCAACCTGGAGAGTTCGGACCCATGGAATGGGTGCCATGCATTATTGCTTTAAAGGGTCTGCATTTGCTCACCCAATCTCACCAAGCATCTCAGTCCCAAGTGTCCCTCCTTATGCCACATCCAGCTGTCGTTGTAGATAGGGTCATTCCAGCTTTCATCAGAGACCCTGAAGGAATTGTAAAGAATTTCCCAGTTTTTTTGTTTTGTTTTTGAAATTCCTTTTTATAGTGGGTTTGAGCTGATTCTCGCTGCCATGTTTATGCCAGTCTAGACACACTTGATTCCCTTACGGAGACATATCAATACATAGGTTTTAAGATTCTTACTAGTCAGATATTTTCCTCTGCGGGAAATATGGGGTTTTGAGTCCCTTTCACTGAGGACGGTGTAGGTCTTGTCTATTCCATAGTTGGTTTTTGGAACGGTACCTGTGCTTATATCAAACTCTGGTTTTATGCATCACCCCACCTCTCCTTCCCCCTTAAGCAGGTATAAGAGTGTTTTCTAAATGTCAGACACTGTTCTCTTTCCTAACTCAGTTCAAGTGTAGCCATGTTTACAGGATCTTCATAAGTGATATCTTATGATAAGTTTCTTTTTCTGTGTGACTTATTTCACTTAGAATCATCGTACCTGAATCCACCCATTTTGTTGCTACTGGGCTTATGACATTGATTTCATGGCTGAGGGATATTCCATCATACGTAAGTACCACAATTTTTTGAACCATGTTTATATTTTCTGGGATACTTAAGGTGTATCCAAGTTGAGGTCCTTGTATGCAGTGCAGCCCTAAATTTTGGGGTGGCTCTGTCTTATTGATTTTCAGTTTTCCCAAGGTATATTCCCTAGACTGGTAGTGCCCTTGGCTCTGTAGCTCTGTTCTTTACTTGTTTTAGGGAACAGAATGCACTCCTCCAGAGAGGCAGTTGGCAATTTACATCCCGCCCATCAGCATAACAAGGCTCCCTGTTCTCCAGGGCCTGTCTTGCCTTTCTTGTTCTTACACATTTTGTGGATGTCCCTTTTGACCGGTGGGAAGTGATACTTCTTTGTAGTGCAGATTTGCATTGCCCGCTTGCTTGCTTGGCCAAAACGGGCGTATGCGTTTTCTCCTGAATATATTCAGGAGAAAACGCATACGCCCTTTTTGGCCAAGTGCATCATTGTCGAAGTTGTGCCCCTCTTCCTGTGCTTTAAAGGCGATTCCAACGTACCTCTTGAAATCTGTTTCCTGCTATTCTGCCTCGCTTTCAAGTCCGCCTCGTTGCCTTCCCTCAACAGATTTTTGGACGATAGTTGTCCTTTATTACTCGGCCAGTTTGTGAATTGCTGTGCCCCTGAGCTCCATTTTTCAACTCGTTTTTGGTGAGCTGACCGCAAGTCCAAAATTTTGGTTCAGGACCTATACTGGTTCCCGGTGGGTGGCTGAGAATTTGGTTAATTCTTCTTCCTGCCGGGAAATTACAGTGATATGTGCCCGTCCAAATGCCTAACAGCTACTCTCTCATTGGTTCTCCCTCTTCCCTTTCATCCTCTGCCAAATTGGCAACCTGTGCGAACCAAGAGGTTAAAGGGGCTGTCTCTCCAAGTTGGGAGGTTGATAGTAAAGCAGACGGAAAGTCAAACCGGAGCACCAGGAGAGGGACTATTCGTTGAGTTTTAGAAACCTTTCGTATTCACAGTGTGTCCGTTCCCTAGGTTTCCCGAACATGTTATAGCTGTAGTATTATTCCCTTCAACCTGGAGAGTTCGGACCCATGGAATGGGTGCCATGCATTATTGCTTTAAAGGGTCTGCATTTGCTCACCCAATCTCACCAAGCATCTCAGTCCCAAGTGTCCCTCCTTATGCCACATCCAGCTGTCGTTGTAGATAGGGTCATTCCAGCTTTCATCAGAGACCCTGAAGGAATTGTAAAGAATTTCCCAGTTTTTTTGTTTTGTTTTTGAAATTCCTTTTTATAGTGGGTTTGAGCTGATTCTCGCTGCCATGTTGATGCCAGTCTACAAACACTTGATTCCCTTACGGAGACATATCAATACATAGGTTTTAAGATTCTTATTAGTCAGATATTTTCCTCTGTGGGAAATATGGGGTTTTGAGTCCCTTTCACTGAGGACGGTGTAGGTCTTGTCTATTCCATAGTTGGTTTTTGGAACGGTACCTGTGTTTATATCAAACTCTGGTTTTATGCATCACCCCACCTCTCCTTCCCCCTTAAGCAGGTATAAGAGTGTTTTCTAAATGTCAGACACTGTTCTCTTTCCTAACTCAGTTCAAGTGTAGCCATGTTTACAGGATCTTCATAAGTGATATCTTATGATAAGTTTCTTTTTCTGTGTGACTTATTTCACTTAGAATCATCGTACCTGAATCCACCCATTTTGTTGCTACTGGTTTTATGACATTGATTTCATGGCTGAGGGATATTCCATCGTACGTAAGTACCACAATTTTTTGAACCATGTTTATATTTTCTGGGATACTTAAGGTGTATCCAAGTTGAGGTCCTTGTATGCAGTGCAGCCCTAAATTTTGGGGTGGTTCTGTCTTATTGATTTTCAGTTTTCCCAAGGTATATTCCCTAGACGGGTAGTGCCCTTGGCTCTGTAGCTCTGTTCTTTACTTGTTTTAGGGAACAGAATGCACTCCTCCAGAGAGGCAGTTGGCAATTTACATCCCGCCCATCAGCATAACAAGGCTCCCTGTTCTCCAGGGCCTGTCTTGCCTTTCTTGTTCTTACACATTTTGTGGATGTCCCTTTTGACCGGTGGGAAGTGATACTTCTTTGTAGTGCAGATTTGCATTGCCCGCTTGCTTGCTTGGCCAAAAAGGGTGCATGCGTTTTCTCCTGAATATATTCAGGAGAAAACGCATACGCCCTTTTTGGCCAAGTGCATCATTGTCGAAGTTGTGCCCCTCTTCCTGTGCTTTAAAGGCGATTCCAACGTACCTCTTGAAATCTGTTTCCTGCTATTCTGCCTCGCTTTCAAGTCCGCCTCGTTGCCTTCCCTCAACAGATTTTTGGACGAGAGTTGTCCTTTATTACTCGGCCAGTTTGTGAATTGCTGTGCCCCTGAGCTCCATTTTTCAACTCGTTTTTGGTGAGCTGACCGCAAGTCCAAAATTTTGGTTCAGGACCTATACTGGTTCCCGGTGGGTGGCTGAGAATTTGGTTAATTCTTCTTCCTGCCGGGAAATTACAGTGATATGTGCCCGTCCAAATGCCTAACAGCTACTCTCTCATTGGTTCTCCCTCTTCCCTTTCATCCTCTGCCAAATTGGCAACCTGTGCGAACCAAGAGGTTAAAGGGGCTGTCTCTCCAAGTTGGGAGGTTGATAGTAAAGCAGACGGAAAGTCAAACCGGAGCACCAGGAGAGGGACTATTCGTTGAGTTTTAGAAACCTTTCGTATTCACAGTGTGTCCGTTCTCTAGGTTTCCCGCACATGTTATAGCTATAGTAATATTCCCTTCAACCTGGAGATTTCGGACCCATGGAATGGGTGCCATGCATTATTGCTTTAAAGGGTCTGCATTTGCTCACCCAATCTCACCAATCGTCTCAGTCCCAAGTGTCCCTCCTTATGCCACATCCAGCTGTCGTTGTAGATAGGGTCATTCCAGCTTTCATCAGAGACCCTGAAGGAATTGTAAAGAATTTCCCTTTTTTTTTTGTTTTGTTTTCGAAATTCCTTTTTATAGTGGGTTTGAGCTGATTCTCGCTGCCATGTTTATGCCAGTCTAGACACACTTGATTCCCTTACGGAGACATATCAATACATAGGTTTTAAGATTCTTACTAGTCAGATATTTTCCTCTGCGGGAAATATGGGGTTTTGAGTCCCTTTCACTGAGGACGGTGTAGGTCTTGTCTATTCCATAGTTGGTTTTTGGAACGGTACCTGTGCTTATATCAAACTCTGGTTTTATGCATCACCCCACCTCTCCTTCCCCCTTAAGCAGGTATAAGAGTGTTTTCTAAATGTGAGACACTGTTCTCTTTCCTAACTCAGTTCAAGTGTAGCCATGTTTACAGGATCTTCATAAGTGATATCTTATGATAAGTTTCTTTTTCTGTGTGACTTATTTCACTTAGAATCATCGTACCTGAATCCACCCATTTTGCTGCTACTGGTCTTATGACATTGATTTCATGGCTGAGGGATATTCCATCGTACGTAAGTACCACAATTTTTTGAACCATGTTTATATTTTCTGGGATACTTAAGGTGTATCCAAGTTGAGGTCCTTGTATGCAGTGCAGCCCTAAATTTTGGGGTGGCTCTGTCTTATTGATTTTCAGTTTTCCCAAGGTATATTCCCTAGACTGGTAGTGCCCTTGGCTCTGTAGCTCTGTTCTTTACTTGTTTTAGGGAACAGAATGCACTCCTCCAGAGAGGCAGTTGGCAATTTACATCCCGCCCATCAGCATAACAAGGCTCCCTGTTCTCCAGGGCCTGTCTTGCCTTTCTTGTTCTTACACATTTTGTGGATGTCCCTTTTGACCGGTGGGAAGTGATACTTCTTTGTAGTGCAGATTTGCATTGCCCGCTTGCTTGCTTGGCCAAAAAGGGCGTATGCGTTTTCTCCTGAATATATTCAGGAGAAAACGCATACGCCCTTTTTGGCCAAGTGCATCATTGTCGAAGTTGTGCCCCTCTTCCTGTGCTTTAAAGGTGATTCCAACGTACCTCTTGAAATCTGTTTCCTGCTATTCTGCCTCGCTTTCAAGTCCGCCTCGTTGCCTTCCCTCAACAGATTTTTGGACGATAGTTGTCCTTTATTACTCGGCCAGTTTGTGAATTGCTGTGCCCCTGAGCTCCATTTTTCAACTCGTTTTTGGTGAGCTGACCGCAAGTCCAAAATTTTGGTTCAGGACCTATACTGGTTCCCGGTGGGTGGCTGAGAATTTGGTTAATTCTTCTTCCTGCCGGGAAATTACAGTGATATGTGCCCGTCCAAATGCCTAACAGCTACTCTCTCATTGGTTCTCCCTCTTCCCTTTCATCCTCTGCCAAATTGGCAACCTGTGCGAACCAAGAGGTTAAAGGGGCTGTCTCTCCAAGTTGGGAGGTTGATAGTAAAGCAGACGGAAAGTCAAACCGGAGCACCAGGAGAGGGACTATTCGTTGAGTTTTAGAAACCTTTCGTATTCACAGTGTGTCCGTTCCCTAGGTTTCCCGAACATGTTATAGCTGTAGTACTATTCCCTTCAACCTGGAGAGTTCGGACCCATGGAATGGGTGCCATGCATTATTGCTTTAAAGGGTCTGCATTTGCTCACCCAATCTCACCAAGCATCTCAGTCCCAAGTGTCCCTCCTTATGCCACATCCAGCTGTCGTTGTAGATAGGGTCATTCCAGCTTTCATCAGAGACCCTGAAGGAATTGTAAAGAATTTCCCAGTTTTTTTGTTTTGTTTTTGAAATTCCTTTTTATAGTGGGTTTGAGCTGATTCTCGCTGCCATGTTTATGCCAGTCTAGACACACTTGATTCCCTTACGGAGACATATCAATACATAGGTTTTAAGATTCTTACTAGTCAGATATTTTCCTCTGCGGGAAATATGGGGTTTTGAGTCCCTTTCACTGAGGACGGTGTAGGTCTTGTCTATTCCATAGTTGGTTTTTGGAACGGTACCTGTGCTTATATCAAACTCTGGTTTTATGCATCACCCCACCTCTCCTTCCCCCTTAAGCAGGTATAAGAGTGTTTTCTAAATGTCAGACACTGTTCTCTTTCCTAACTCAGTTCAAGTGTAGCCATGTTTACAGGATCTTCATAAGTGATATCTTATGATAAGTTTCTTTTTCTGTGTGACTTATTTCACTTAGAATCATCGTACCTGAATCCACCCATTTTGTTGCTACTGGGCTTATGACATTGATTTCATGGCTGAGGGATATTCCATCATACGTAAGTACCACAATTTTTTGAACCATGTTTATATTTTCTGGGATACTTAAGGTGTATCCAAGTTGAGGTCCTTGTATGCAGTGCAGCCCTAAATTTTGGGGTGGCTCTGTCTTATTGATTTTCAGTTTTCCCAAGGTATATTCCCTAGACTGGTAGTGCCCTTGGCTCTGTAGCTCTGTTCTTTACTTGTTTTAGGGAACAGAATGCACTCCTCCAGAGAGGCAGTTGGCAATTTACATCCCGCCCATCAGCATAACAAGGCTCCCTGTTCTCCAGGGCCTGTCTTGCCTTTCTTGTTCTTACACATTTTGTGGATGTCCCTTTTGACCGGTGGGAAGTGATACTTCTTTGTAGTGCAGATTTGCATTGCCCGCTTGCTTGCTTGGCCAAAACGGGCGTATGCGTTTTCTCCTGAATATATTCAGGAGAAAACGCATACGCCCTTTTTGGCCAAGTGCATCATTGTCGAAGTTGTGCCCCTCTTCCTGTGCTTTAAAGGCGATTCCAACGTACCTCTTGAAATCTGTTTCCTGCTATTCTGCCTCGCTTTCAAGTCCGCCTCGTTGCCTTCCCTCAACAGATTTTTGGACGATAGTTGTCCTTTATTACTCGGCCAGTTTGTGAATTGCTGTGCCCCTGAGCTCCATTTTTCAACTCGTTTTTGGTGAGCTGACCGCAAGTCCAAAGTTTTGGTTCAGGACCTATACTGGTTCCCGGTGGGTGGCTGAGAATTTGGTTAATTCTTCTTCCTGCCGGGAAATTACAGTGATATGTGCCCGTCCAAATGCCTAACAGCTACTCTCTCATTGGTTCTCCCTCTTCCCTTTCATCCTCTGCCAAATTGGCAACCTGTGCGAACCAAGAGGTTAAAGGGGCTGTCTCTCCAAGTTGGGAGGTTGATAGTAAAGCAGACGGAAAGTCAAACCGGAGCACCAGGAGAGGGACTATTCGTTGAGTTTTAGAAACCTTTCGTATTCACAGTGTGTCCGTTCCCTAGGTTTCCCGAACATGTTATAGCTGTAGTATTATTCCCTTCAACCTGGAGAGTTCGGACCCATGGAATGGGTGCCATGCATTATTGCTTTAAAGGGTCTGCATTTGCTCACCCAATCTCACCAAGCATCTCAGTCCCAAGTGTCCCTCCTTATGCCACATCCAGCTGTCGTTGTAGATAGGGTCATTCCAGCTTTCATCAGAGACCCTGAAGGAATTGTAAAGAATTTCCCAGTTTTTTTGTTTTGTTTTTGAAATTCCTTTTTATAGTGGGTTTGAGCTGATTCTCGCTGCCATGTTGATGCCAGTCTACAAACACTTGATTCCCTTACGGAGACATATCAATACATAGGTTTTAAGATTCTTATTAGTCAGATATTTTCCTCTGTGGGAAATATGGGGTTTTGAGTCCCTTTCACTGAGGACGGTGTAGGTCTTGTCTATTCCATAGTTGGTTTTTGGAACGGTACCTGTGTTTATATCAAACTCTGGTTTTATGCATCACCCCACCTCTCCTTCCCCCTTAAGCAGGTATAAGAGTGTTTTCTAAATGTCAGACACTGTTCTCTTTCCTAACTCAGTTCAAGTGTAGCCATGTTTACAGGATCTTCATAAGTGATATCTTATGATAAGTTTCTTTTTCTGTGTGACTTATTTCACTTAGAATCATCGTACCTGAATCCACCCATTTTGTTGCTACTGGTTTTATGACATTGATTTCATGGCTGAGGGATATTCCATCGTACGTAAGTACCACAATTTTTTGAACCATGTTTATATTTTCTGGGATACTTAAGGTGTATCCAAGTTGAGGTCCTTGTATGCAGTGCAGCCCTAAATTTTGGGGTGGTTCTGTCTTATTGATTTTCAGTTTTCCCAAGGTATATTCCCTAGACTGGTAGTGCCCTTGGCTCTGTAGCTCTGTTCTTTACTTGTTTTAGGGAACAGAATGCACTCCTCCAGAGAGGCAGTTGGCAATTTACATCCCGCCCATCAGCATAACAAGGCTCCCTGTTCTCCAGGGCCTGTCTTGCCTTTCTTGTTCTTACACATTTTGTGGATGTCCCTTTTGACCGGTGGGAAGTGATACTTCTTTGTAGTGCAGATTTGCATTGCCCGCTTGCTTGCTTGGCCAAAAAGGGTGCATGCGTTTTCTCCTGAATATATTCAGGAGAAAACGCATACGCCCTTTTTGGCCAAGTGCATCATTGTCGAAGTTGTGCCCCTCTTCCTGTGCTTTAAAGGCGATTCCAACGTACCTCTTGAAATCTGTTTCCTGCTATTCTGCCTCGCTTTCAAGTCCGCCTCGTTGCCTTCCCTCAACAGATTTTTGGACGAGAGTTGTCCTTTATTACTCGGCCAGTTTGTGAATTGCTGTGCCCCTGAGCTCCATTTTTCAACTCGTTTTTGGTGAGCTGACCGCAAGTCCAAAATTTTGGTTCAGGACCTATACTGGTTCCCGGTGGGTGGCTGAGAATTTGGTTAATTCTTCTTCCTGCCGGGAAATTACAGTGATATGTGCCCGTCCAAATGCCTAACAGCTACTCTCTCATTGGTTCTCCCTCTTCCCTTTCATCCTCTGCCAAATTGGCAACCTGTGCGAACCAAGAGGTTAAAGGGGCTGTCTCTCCAAGTTGGGAGGTTGATAGTAAAGCAGACGGAAAGTCAAACCGGAGCACCAGGAGAGGGACTATTCGTTGAGTTTTAGAAACCTTTCGTATTCACAGTGTGTCCGTTCTCTAGGTTTCCCGCACATGTTATAGCTATAGTAATATTCCCTTCAACCTGGAGATTTCGGACCCATGGAATGGGTGCCATGCATTATTGCTTTAAAGGGTCTGCATTTGCTCACCCAATCTCACCAATCGTCTCAGTCCCAAGTGTCCCTCCTTATGCCACATCCAGCTGTCGTTGTAGATAGGGTCATTCCAGCTTTCATCAGAGACCCTGAAGGAATTGTAAAGAATTTCCCTTTTTTTTTTGTTTTGTTTTCGAAATTCCTTTTTATAGTGGGTTTGAGCTGATTCTCGCTGCCATGTTTATGCCAGTCTAGACACACTTGATTCCCTTACGGAGACATATCAATACATAGGTTTTAAGATTCTTACTAGTCAGATATTTTCCTCTGCGGGAAATATGGGGTTTTGAGTCCCTTTCACTGAGGACGGTGTAGGTCTTGTCTATTCCATAGTTGGTTTTTGGAACGGTACCTGTGCTTATATCAAACTCTGGTTTTATGCATCACCCCACCTCTCCTTCCCCCTTAAGCAGGTATAAGAGTGTTTTCTAAATGTGAGACACTGTTCTCTTTCCTAACTCAGTTCAAGTGTAGCCATGTTTACAGGATCTTCATAAGTGATATCTTATGATAAGTTTCTTTTTCTGTGTGACTTATTTCACTTAGAATCATCGTACCTGAATCCACCCATTTTGCTGCTACTGGTCTTATGACATTGATTTCATGGCTGAGGGATATTCCATCGTACGTAAGTACCACAATTTTTTGAACCATGTTTATATTTTCTGGGATACTTAAGGTGTATCCAAGTTGAGGTCCTTGTATGCAGTGCAGCCCTAAATTTTGGGGTGGCTCTGTCTTATTGATTTTCAGTTTTCCCAAGGTATATTCCCTAGACTGGTAGTGCCCTTGGCTCTGTAGCTCTGTTCTTTACTTGTTTTAGGGAACAGAATGCACTCCTCCAGAGAGGCAGTTGGCAATTTACATCCCGCCCATCAGCATAACAAGGCTCCCTGTTCTCCAGGGCCTGTCTTGCCTTTCTTGTTCTTACACATTTTGTGGATGTCCCTTTTGACCGGTGGGAAGTGATACTTCTTTGTAGTGCAGATTTGCATTGCCCGCTTGCTTGCTTGGCCAAAAAGGGCGTATGCGTTTTCTCCTGAATATATTCAGGAGAAAACGCATACGCCCTTTTTGGCCAAGTGCATCATTGTCGAAGTTGTGCCCCTCTTCCTGTGCTTTAAAGGCGATTCCAACGTACCTCTTGAAATCTGTTTCCTGCTATTCTGCCTCGCTTTCAAGTCCGCCTCGTTGCCTTCCCTCAACAGATTTTTGGATGATAGTTGTCCTTTATTACTCGGCCAGTTTGTGAATTGCTGTGCCCCTGAGCTCCATTTTTCAACTCGTTTTTGGTGAGCTGACCGCAAGTCCAAAATTTTGGTTCAGGACCTATACTGGTTCCCGGTGGGTGGCTGAGAATTTGGTTAATTCTTCTTCCTGCCGGGAAATTAGAGTGATATGTGCCCGTCCAAATGCCTAACAGCTACTCTCTCATTGGTTCTCCCTCTTCCCTTTCATCCTCTGCCAAATTGGCAACCTGTGCGAACCAAGAGGTTAAAGGGGCTGTCTCTCCAAGTTGGGAGGTTGATAGTAAAGCAGACGGAAAGTCAAACCGGAGCACCAGGAGAGGGACTATTCGTTGAGTTTTAGAAACCTTTCGTATTCACAGTGTGTCCGTTCCCTAGGTTTCCCGAACATGTTATAGCTGTAGTACTATTCCCTTCAACCTGGAGAGTTCGGACCCATGGAATGGGTGCCATGCATTATTGCTTTAAAGGGTCTGCATTTGCTCACCCAATCTCACCAAGCATCTCAGTCCCAAGTGTCCCTCCTTATGCCACATCCAGCTGTCGTTGTAGATAGGGTCATTCCAGCTTTCATCAGAGACCCTGAAGGAATTGTAAAGATTTTCCCAGTTTTTTTGTTTTGTTTTTGAAATTCCTTTTTATAGTGGGTTTGAGCTGATTCTCGCTGCCATGTTTATGCCAGTCTAGACACACTTGATTCCCTTACGGAGACATATCAATACATAGGTTTTAAGATTCTTACTAGTCAGATATTTTCCTCTGCGGGAAATATGGGGTTTTGAGTCCCTTTCACTGAGGACGGTGTAGGTCTTGTCTATTCCATAGTTGGTTTTTGGAACGGTACCTGTGCTTATATCAAACTCTGGTTTTATGCATCACCCCACCTCTCCTTCCCCCTTAAGCAGGTATAAGAGTGTTTTCTAAATGTCAGACACTGTTCTCTTTCCTAACTCAGTTCAAGTGTAGCCATGTTTACAGGATCTTCATAAGTGATATCTTATGATAAGTTTCTTTTTCTGTGTGACTTATTTCACTTAGAATCATCGTACCTGAATCCACCCATTTTGTTGCTACTGGGCTTATGACATTGATTTCATGGCTGAGGGATATTCCATCATACGTAAGTACCACAATTTTTTGAACCATGTTTATATTTTCTGGGATACTTAAGGTGTATCCAAGTTGAGGTCCTTGTATGCAGTGCAGCCCTAAATTTTGGGGTGGCTCTGTCTTATTGATTTTCAGTTTTCCCAAGGTATATTACCTAGACTGGTAGTGCCCTTGGCTCTGTAGCTCTGTTCTTTACTTGTTTTAGGGAACAGAATGCACTCCTCCAGAGAGGCAGTTGGCAATTTACATCCCGCCCATCAGCATAACAAGGCTCCCTGTTCTCCAGGGCCTGTCTTGCCTTTCTTGTTCTTACACATTTTGTGGATGTCCCTTTTGACCGGTGGGAAGTGATACTTCTTTGTAGTGCAGATTTGCATTGCCCGCTTGCTTGCTTGGCCAAAACGGGCGTATGCGTTTTCTCCTGAATATATTCAGGAGAAAACGCATACGCCCTTTTTGGCCAAGTGCATCATTGTCGAAGTTGTGCCCCTCTTCCTGTGCTTTAAAGGCGATTCCAACGTACCTCTTGAAATCTGTTTCCTGCTATTCTGCCTCGCTTTCAAGTCCGCCTCGTTGCCTTCCCTCAACAGATTTTTGGACGATAGTTGTCCTTTATTACTCGGCCAGTTTGTGAATTGCTGTGCCCTGAGCTCCATTTTTCAACTCGTTTTTGGTGAGCTGACCGCAAGTCCAAAGTTTTGGTTCAGGACCTATACTGGTTCCCGGTGGGTGGCTGAGAATTTGGTTAATTCTTCTTCCTGCCGGGAAATTACAGTGATATGTGCCCGTCCAAATGCCTAACAGCTACTCTCTCATTGGTTCTCCCTCTTCCCTTTCATCCTCTGCCAAATTGGCAACATGTGCGAACCAAGAGGTTAAAGGGGCTGTCTCTCCAAGTTGGGAGGTTGATAGTAAAGCAGACGGAAAGTCAAACCGGAGCACCAGGAGAGGGACTATTCGTTGAGTTTTAGAAACCTTTCGTATTCACAGTGTGTCCGTTCCCTAGGTTTCCCGAACATGTTACAGCTGTAGTATTATTCCCTTCAACCTGGAGAGTTCGGACCCATGGAATGGGTGCCATGCATTATTGCTTTAAAGGGTCTGCATTTGCTCACCCAATCTCACCAAGCATCTCAGTCCCAAGTGTCCCTCCTTATGCCACATCCAGCTGTCGTTGTAGATAGGGTCATTCCAGCTTTCATCAGAGACCCTGAAGGAATTGTAAAGAATTTCCCAGTTTTTTTGTTTTGTTTTTGAAATTCCTTTTTATAGTGGGTTTGAGCTGATTCTCGCTGCCATGTTGATGCCAGTCTACAAACACTTGATTCCCTTACGGAGACATATCAATACATAGGTTTTAAGATTCTTATTAGTCAGATATTTTCCTCTGCGGAAAATATGGGGTTTTGAGTCCCTTTCACTGAGGACGGTGTAGGTCTTGTCTATTCCATAGTTGGTTTTTGGAACGGTACCTGTGTTTATATCAAACTCTGGTTTTATGCATCACCCCACCTCTCCTTCCCCCTTAAGCAGGTATAAGAGTGTTTTCTAAATGTCAGACACTGTTCTCTTTCCTAACTCAGTTCAAGTGTAGCCATGTTTACAGGATCTTCATAAGTGATATCTTATGATAAGTTTCTTTTTCTGTGTGACTTATTTCACTTAGAATCATCGTACCTGAATCCACCCATTTTGTTGCTACTGGTTTTATGACATTGATTTCATGGCTGAGGGATATTCCATCGTACGTAAGTACCACAATTTTTTGAACCATGTTTATATTTTCTGGGATACTTAAGGTGTATCCAAGTTGAGGTCCTTGTATGCAGTGCAGCCCTAAATTTTGGGGTGGTTCTGTCTTATTGATTTTCAGTTTTCCCAAGGTATATTCCCTAGACTGGTAGTGCCCTTGGCTCTGTAGCTCTGTTCTTTACTTGTTTTAGGGAACAGAATGCACTCCTCCAGAGAGGCAGTTGGCAATTTACATCCCGCCCATCAGCATAACAAGGCTCCCTGTTCTCCAGGGCCTGTCTTGCCTTTCTTGTTCTTACACATTTTGTGGATGTCCCTTTTGACCGGTGGGAAGTGATACTTCTTTGTAGTGCAGATTTGCATTGCCCGCTTGCTTGCTTGGCCAAAAAGGGTGCATGCGTTTTCTCCTGAATATATTCAGGAGAAAACGCATACACCCTTTTTGGCCAAGTGCATCATTGTCGAAGTTGTGCCCCTCTTCCTGTGCTTTAAAGGCGATTCCAACGTACCTCTTGAAATCTGTTTCCTGCTATTCTGCCTCCCTTTCAAGTCCGCCTCGTTGCCTTCCCTCAACAGATTTTTGGACGAGAGTTGTCCTTTATTACTCGGCCAGTTTGTGAATTGCTGTGCCCCTGAGCTCCATTTTTCAACTCGTTTTTGGTGAGCTGACCGCAAGTCCAAAATTTTGGTTCAGGACCTATACTGGTTCCCGGTGGGTGGCTGAGAATTTGGTTAATTCTTCTTCCTGCCGGGAAATTACAGTGATATGTGCCCGTCCAAATGCCTAACAGCTACTCTCTCATTGGTTCTCCCTCTTCCCTTTCATCCTCTGCCAAATTGGCAACCTGTGCGAACCAAGAGGTTAAAGGGGCTGTCTCTCCAAGTTGGGAGGTTGATAGTAAAGCAGACGGAAAGTCAAACCGGAGCACCAGGAGAGGGACTATTCGTTGAGTTTTAGAAACCTTTCGTATTCACAGTGTGTCCGTTCTCTAGGTTTCCCGCACATGTTATAGCTATAGTAATATTCCCTTCAACCTGGAGATTTCGGACCCATGGAATGGGTGCCATGCATTATTGCTTTAAAGGGTCTGCATTTGCTCACACAATCTCACCAATCGTCTCAGTCCCAAGTGTCCCTCCTTATGCCACATCCAGCTGTCGTTGTAGATAGGGTCATTCCAGCTTTCATCAGAGACCCTGAAGGAATTGTAAAGAATTTCCCTTTTTTTTTTGTTTTGTTTTCGAAATTCCTTTTTATAGTGGGTTTGAGCTGATTCTCGCTGCCATGTTTATGCCAGTCTAGACACACTTGATTCCCTTACGGAGACATATCAATACATAGGTTTTAAGATTCTTACTAGTCAGATATTTTCCTCTGCGGGAAATATGGGGTTTTGAGTCCCTTTCACTGAGGACGGTGTAGGTCTTGTCTATTCCATAGTTGGTTTTTGGAACGGTACCTGTGCTTATATCAAACTCTGGTTTTATGCATCACCCCACCTCTCCTTCCCCCTTAAGCAGGTATAAGAGTGTTTTCTAAATGTGAGACACTGTTCTCTTTCCTAACTCAGTTCAAGTGTAGCCATGTTTACAGGATCTTCATAAGTGATATCTTATGATAAGTTTCTTTTTCTGTGTGACTTATTTCACTTAGAATCATCGTACCTGAATCCACCCATTTTGCTGCTACTGGTCTTATGACATTGATTTCATGGCTGAGGGATATTCCATCGTACGTAAGTACCACAATTTTTTGAACCATGTTTATATTTTCTGGGATACTTAAGGTGTATCCAAGTTGAGGTCCTTGTATGCAGTGCAGCCCTAAATTTTGGGGTGGCTCTGTCTTATTGATTTTCAGTTTTCCCAAGGTATATTCCCTAGACTGGTAGTGCCCTTGGCTCTGTAGCTCTGTTCTTTACTTGTTTTAGGGAACAGAATGCACTCCTCCAGAGAGGCAGTTGGCAATTTACATCCCGCCCATCAGCATAACAAGGCTCCCTGTTCTCCAGGGCCTGTCTTGCCTTTCTTGTTCTTACACATTTTGTGGATGTCCCTTTTGACCGGTGGGAAGTGATACTTCTTTGTAGTGCAGATTTGCATTGCCCGCTTGCTTGCTTGGCCAAAAAGGGCGTATGCGTTTTCTCCTGAATATATTCAGGAGAAAACGCATACGCCCTTTTTGGCCAAGTGCATCATTGTCGAAGTTGTGCCCCTCTTCCTGTGCTTTAAAGGCGATTCCAACGTACCTCTTGAAATCTGTTTCCTGCTATTCTGCCTCGCTTTCAAGTCCGCCTCGTTGCCTTCCCTCAACAGATTTTTGGACGATAGTTGTCCTTTATTACTCGGCCAGTTTGTGAATTGCTGTGCCCCTGAGCTCCATTTTTCAACTCGTTTTTGGTGAGCTGACCGCAAGTCCAAAATTTTGGTTCAGGACCTATACTGGTTCCCGGTGGGTGGCTGAGAATTTGGTTAATTCTTCTTCCTGCCGGGAAATTACAGTGATATGTGCCCGTCCAAATGCCTAACAGCTACTCTCTCATTGGTTCTCCCTCTTCCCTTTCATCCTCTGCCAAATTGGCAACGTGTGCGAACCAAGAGGTTAAAGGGGCTGTCTCTCCAAGTTGGGAGGTTGATAGTAAAGCAGACGGAAAGTCAAACCGGAGCACCAGGAGAGGGACTATGCGTTGAGTTTTAGAAACCTTTCGTATTCACAGTGTGTCCGTTCCCTAGGTTTCCCGCACATGTTATAGCTGTAGTAATATTCCCTTCAACCTGGAGAGTTCGGACCCATGGAATGGGTGCCATGCATTATTGCTTTAAAGGGTCTGCATTTGCTCACCCAATCCTAACAATCGTCTCAGTCCCAAGTGTCCCTCCTTATGCCACATCCAGCTGTCGTTGTAGATAGGGTCATTCCAGCTTTCATCAGAGACCCTGAAGGAATTGTAAAGAATTTCCCAGTTTTTTTGTTTTGTTTTTGAAATTCCTTTTTATAGTGGGTTTGAGCTGATTCTCGCTGCCATGTTTATGCCAGTCTAGACACACTTGATTCCCTTACGGAGACATATCAATACATAGGTTTTAAGATTCTTACTAGTCAGATATTTTCCTCTGCGGGAAATATGGGGTTTTGAGTCCCTTTCACTGAGGACGGTGTAGGTCTTGTCTATTCCATAGTTGGTTTTTGGAACGGTACCTGTGCTTATATCAAACTCTGGTTTTATGCATCACCCCACCTCTCCTTCCCCCTTAAGCAGGTATAAGAGTGTTTTCTAAATGTCAGACACTGTTCTCTTTCCTAACTCAGTTCAAGTGTAGCCATGTTTACAAGATCTTCATAAGTGATATCTTATGATAAGTTTCTTTTTCTGTGTGACTTATTTCACTTAGAATCATCGTACCTGAATCCACCCATTTTGCTGCTACTGGTCTTATGACATTGATTTCATGGCTGAGGGATATTCCATCGTACGTAAGTACCACAATTTTTTGAACCATGTTTATATTTTCTGGGATACTTAAGGTGTATCCAAGTTGAGGTCCTTGTATGCAGTGCAGCCCTAAATTTTGGGGTGGCTCTGTCTTATTGATTTTCAGTTTTCCCAAGGTATATTCCCTAGACTGGTAGTGCCCTTGGCTCTGTAGCTCTGTTCTTTACTTGTTTTAGGGAACAGAATGCACTCCTCCAGAGAGGCAGTTGGCAATTTACATCCCGCCCATCAGCATAACAAGGCTCCCTGTTCTCCAGGGCCTGTCTTGCCTTTCTTGTTCTTACACATTTTGTGGATGTCCCTTTTGACCGGTGGGAAGTGATACTTCTTTGTAGTGCAGATTTGCATTGCCCGCTTGCTTGCTTGGCCAAAAAGGGCGTATGCGTTTTCTCCTGAATATATTCAGGAGAAAACGCATACGCCCTTTTTGGCCAAGTGCATCATTGTCGAAGTTGTGCCCCTCTTCCTGTGCTTTAAAGGCGATTCCAACGTACCTCTTGAAATCTGTTTCCTGCTATTCTGCCTCGCTTTCAAGTCCGCCTCGTTGCCTTCCCTCAACAGATTTTTGGACGATAGTTGTCCTTTATTACTCGGCCAGTTTGTGAATTGCTGTGCCCCTGAGCTCCATTTTTCAACTCGTTTTTGGTGAGCTGACCGCAAGTCCAAAATTTTGGTTCAGGACCTATACTGGTTCCCGGTGGGTGGCTGAGAATTTGGTTAATTCTTCTTCCTGCCGGGAAATTAGAGTGATATGTGCCCGTCCAAATGCCTAACAGCTACTCTCTCATTGGTTCTCCCTCTTCCCTTTCATCCTCTGCCAAATTGGCAACGTGTGCGAACCAAGAGGTTAAAGGGGCTGTCTCTCCAAGTTGGGAGGTTGATAGTAAAGCAGACGGAAAGTCAAACCGGAGCACCAGGAGAGGGACTATGCGTTGAGTTTTAGAAACATTTCGTATTCACAGTGTGTCCGTTCCCTAGGTTTCCCGCACATGTTATAGCTGTAGTAATATTCCCTTCAACCTGGAGAGTTCGGACCCATGGAATGGGTGCCATGCATTATTGCTTTAAAGGGTCTGCATTTGCTCACCCAATCTCAACAATCGTCTCAGTCCCAAGTGTCCCTCCTTATGCCACATCCAGCTGTCGTTGTAGATAGGGTCATTCCAGCTTTCATCAGAGACCCTGAAGGAATTGTAAAGAATTTCCCAGTTTTTTTGTTTTGTTTTTGAAATTCCTTTTTATAGTGGGTTTGAGCTGATTCTCGCTGCCATGTTGATGCCAGTCTACAAACACTTGATTCCCTTACGGAGACATATCAATACATAGGTTTTAAGATTCTTATTAGTCAGATATTTTCCTCTGCGGGAAATATGGGGTTTTGAGTCCCTTTCACTGAGGACGGTGTAGGTCTTGTCTATTCCATAGTTGGTTTTTGGAACGGTACCTGTGTTTATATCAAACTCTGGTTTTATGCATCACCCCACCTCTCCTTCCCCCTTAAGCAGGTATAAGAGTGTTTTCTAAATGTCAGACACTGTTCTCTTTCCTAACTCAGTTCAAGTGTAGCCATGTTTACAGGATCTTCATAAGTGATATCTTATGATAAGTTTCTTTTTCTGTGTGACTTATTTCACTTAGAATCATCGTACATGAATCCACCCATTTTGCTGCTACTGGTCTTATGACATTGATTTCATGGCTGAGGGATATTCCATCGTACGTAAGTACCACAATTTTTTGAACCATGTTTATATTTTCTGGGATACTTAAGGTGTATCCAAGTTGAGGTCCATGTATGCAGTGCAGCCCTAAATTTTGGGGTGGCTCTGTCTTATTGATTTTCAGTTTTCCCAAGGTATATTCCCTAGACTGGTAGTGCCCTTGGCTCTGTAGCTCTGTTCTTTACTTGTTTTAGGGAACAGAATGCACTCCTCCAGAGAGGCAGTTGGCAATTTACATCCCGCCCATCAGCATAACAAGGCTCCCTGTTCTCCAGGGCCTGTCTTGCCTTTCTTGTTCTTACACATTTTGTGGATGTCCCTTTTGACCGGTGGGAAGTGATACTTCTTTGTAGTGCAGATTTGCATTGCCCGCTTGCTTGCTTGGCCAAAAAGGGTGCATGCGTTTTCTCCTGAATATATTCAGGAGAAAACACATACACCCTTTTTGGCCAAGTGCATCATTGTCGAAGTTGTGCCCCTCTTCCTGTGCTTTAAAGGCGATTCCAACGTACCTCTTGAAATCTGTTTCCTGCTATTCTGCCTCCCTTTCAAGTCCGCCTCGTTGCCTTCCCTCAACAGATTTTTGGACGAGAGTTGTCCTTTATTACTCGGCCAGTTTGTGAATTGCTGTGCCCCTGAGCTCCATTTTTCAACTCGTTTTTGGTGAGCTGACCGCAAGTCCAAAATTTTGGTTCAGGACCTATACTGGTTCCCGGTGGGTGGCTGAGAATTTGGTTAATTCTTCTTCCTGCCGGGAAATTACAGTGATATGTGCCCGTCCAAATGCCTAACAGCTACTCTCTCATTGGTTCTCCCTCTTCCCTTTCATCCTCTGCCAAATTGGCAACCTGTGCGAACCAAGAGGTTAAAGGGGCTGTCTCTCCAAGTTGGGAGGTTGATAGTAAAGCAGACGGAAAGTCAAACCGGAGCACCAGGAGAGGGACTATTCGTTGAGTTTTAGAAACCTTTCGTATTCACAGTGTGTCCGTTCTCTAGGTTTCCCGCACATGTTATAGCTATAGTAATATTCCCTTCAACCTGGAGATTTCGGACCCATGGAATGGGTGCCATGCATTATTGCTTTAAAGGGTCTGCATTTGCTCACACAATCTCACCAATCGTCTCAGTCCCAAGTGTCCCTCCTTATGCCACATCCAGCTGTCGTTGTAGATAGGGTCATTCCAGCTTTCATCAGAGACCCTGAAGGAATTGTAAAGAATTTCCCTTTTTTTTTTGTTTTGTTTTCGAAATTCCTTTTTATAGTGGGTTTGAGCTGATTCTCGCTGCCATGTTTATGCCAGTCTAGACACACTTGATTCCCTTACGGAGACATATCAATACATAGGTTTTAAGATTCTTACTAGTCAGATATTTTCCTCTGCGGGAAATATGGGGTTTTGAGTCCCTTTCACTGAGGACGGTGTAGGTCTTGTCTATTCCATAGTTGGTTTTTGGAACGGTACCTGTGCTTATATCAAACTCTGGTTTTATGCATCACCCCACCTCTCCTTCCCCCTTAAGCAGGTATAAGAGTGTTTTCTAAATGTGAGACACTGTTCTCTTTCCTAACTCAGTTCAAGTGTAGCCATGTTTACAGGATCTTCATAAGTGATATCTTATGATAAGTTTCTTTTTCTGTGTGACTTATTTCACTTAGAATCATCGTACCTGAATCCACCCATTTTGCTGCTACTGGTCTTATGACATTGATTTCATGGCTGAGGGATATTCCATCGTACGTAAGTACCACAATTTTTTGAACCATGTTTATATTTTCTGGGATACTTAAGGTGTATCCAAGTTGAGGTCCTTGTATGCAGTGCAGCCCTAAATTTTGGGGTGGCTCTGTCTTATTGATTTTCAGTTTTCCCAAGGTATATTCCCTAGACTGGTAGTGCCCTTGGCTCTGTAGCTCTGTTCTTTACTTGTTTTAGGGAACAGAATGCACTCCTCCAGAGAGGCAGTTGGCAATTTACATCCCGCCCATCAGCATAACAAGGCTCCCTGTTCTCCAGGGCCTGTCTTGCCTTTCTTGTTCTTACACATTTTGTGGATGTCCCTTTTGACCGGTGGGAAGTGATACTTCTTTGTAGTGCAGATTTGCATTGCCCGCTTGCTTGCTTGGCCAAAAAGGGCGTATGCGTTTTCTCCTGAATATATTCAGGAGAAAACGCATACGCCCTTTTTGGCCAAGTGCATCATTGTCGAAGTTGTGCCCCTCTTCCTGTGCTTTAAAGGCGATTCCAACGTACCTCTTGAAATCTGTTTCCTGCTATTCTGCCTCGCTTTCAAGTCCGCCTCGTTGCCTTCCCTCAACAGATTTTTGGACGATAGTTGTCCTTTATTACTCGGCCAGTTTGTGAATTGCTGTGCCCCTGAGCTCCATTTTTCAACTCGTTTTTGGTGAGCTGACCGCAAGTCCAAAATTTTGGTTCAGGACCTATACTGGTTCCCGGTGGGTGGCTGAGAATTTGGTTAATTCTTATTCCTGCCGGGAAATTACAGTGATATGTGCCCGTCCAAATGCCTAACAGCTACTCTCTCATTGGTTCTCCCTCTTCCCTTTCATCCTCTGCCAAATTGGCAACGTGTGCGAACCAAGAGGTTAAAGGGGCTGTCTCTCCAAGTTGGGAGGTTGATAGTAAAGCAGACGGAAAGTCAAACCGGAGCACCAGGAGAGGGACTATGCGTTGAGTTTTAGAAACCTTTCGTATTCACAGTGTGTCCGTTCCCTAGGTTTCCCGCACATGTTATAGCTGTAGTAATATTCCCTTCAACCTGGAGAGTTCGGACCCATGGAATGGGTGCCATGCATTATTGCTTTAAAGGGTCTGCATTTGCTCACCCAATCTCAACAATCGTCTCAGTCCCAAGTGTCCCTCCTTATGCCACATCCAGCTGTCGTTGTAGATAGGGTCATTCCAGCTTTCATCAGAGACCCTGAAGGAATTGTAAAGAATTTCCCAGTTTTTTTGTTTTGTTTTTGAAATTCCTTTTTATAGTGGGTTTGAGCTGATTCTCGCTGCCATGTTTATGCCAGTCTAGACACACTTGATTCCCTTACGGAGACATATCAATACATAGGTTTTAAGATTCTTACTAGTCAGATACTTTCCTCTGCGGGAAATATGGGGTTTTGAGTCCCTTTCACTGAGGACGGTGTAGGTCTTGTCTATTCCATAGTTGGTTTTTGGAACGGTACCTGTGCTTATATCAAACTCTGGTTTTATGCATCACCCCACCTCTCCTTCCCCCTTAAGCAGGTATAAGAGTGTTTTCTAAATGTGAGACACTGTTCTCTTTCCTAACTCAGTTCAAGTGTAGCCATGTTTACAGGATCTTCATAAGTGATATCTTATGATAAGTTTCTTTTTCTGTGTGACTTATTTCACTTAGAATCATCGTACCTGAATCCACCCATTTTGTTGCTACTGGTCTTATGACATTGATTTCATGGCTGAGGGATATTCCATCGTACGTAAGTACCACAATTTTTTGAACCATGTTTATATTTTCTGGGATACTTAAGGTGTATCCAAGTTGAGGTCCTTGTATGCAGTGCAGCCCTAAATTTTGGGGTGGCTCTGTCTTATTGATTTTCAGTTTTCCCAAGGTATATTCCCTAGACTGGTAGTGCCCTTGGCTCTGTAGCTCTGTTCTTTACTTGTTTTAGGGAACAGAATGCACTCCTCCAGAGAGGCAGTTGGCAATTTACATCCCGCCCATCAGCATAACAAGGCTCCCTGTTCTCCAGGGCCTGTCTTGCCTTTCTTGTTCTTACACATTTTGTGGATGTCCCTTTTGACCGGTGGAAGTGATACCTCTTTGTAGTGCAGATTTGCATTGCCCGCTTGCTTGCTTGGCCAAAAAGGGCGTATGCGTTTTCTCCTGAATATATTCAGGAGAAAACGCATATGCCCTTTTTGGCCAAGTGCATCATTGTCGAAGTTGTGCCCCTCTTCCTGTGCTTTAAAGGCGATTCCAACGTACCTCTTGAAATCTGTTTCCTGCTATTCTGCCTCGCTTTCAAGTCCGCCTCGTTGCCTTCCCTCAACAGATTTTTGGACGATAGTTGTCCTTTATTACTCGGCCAGTTTGTGAATTGCTGTGCCCCTGAGCTCCATTATTCAACTCGTTTTTGGTGAGCTGACCGCAAGTCCAAAATTTTGGTTCAGGACCTATACTGGTTCCCGGTGGGTGGCTGAGAATTTGGTTAATTCTTCTTCCTGCCGGGAAATTACAGTGATATGTGCCCGTCCAAATGCCTAACAGCTACTCTCTCATTGGTTCTCCCTCTTCCCTTTCATCCTCTGCCAAATTGGCAACGTGTGCGAACCAAGAGGTTAAAGGGGCTGTCTCTCCAAGTTGGGAGGTTGATAGTAAAGCAGACGGAAAGTCAAACCGGAGCACCAGGAGAGGGACTATTCGTTGAGTTTTAGAAACCTTTCGTATTCACAGTGTGTCCGTTCTCTAGGTTTCCCGCACATGTTATAGCTGTAGTAATATTCCCTTCAACCTGGAGATTTCGGACCCATGGAATGGGTGCCATGCATTATTGCTTTAAAGGGTCTGCATTTGCTCACCCAATCTCACCAATCGTCTCAGTCCAAGTGTCCCTCATTATGCCACATCCAGCTGTCATTGTAGATAGGGTCATTCCAGCTTTCATCAGAGACCCTGAAGGAATTGTAAAGAATTTCCCTTTTTTTTTTTGTTTTGTTTTCGAAATTCCTTTTTATAGTGGGTTTGAGCTGATTCTCGCTGCCATGTTTATGCCAGTCTAGACACACTTGATTCCCTTACGGAGACATATCAATACATAGGTTTTAAGATTCTTACTAGTCAGATATTTTCCTCTGCGGGAAATATGGGGTTTTGAGTCCCTTTCACTGAGGACGGTGTAGGTCTTGTCTATTCCATAGTTGGTTTTTGGAACGGTACCTGTGCTTATATCAAACTCTGGTTTTATGCATCACCCCACCTCTCCTTCCCCCTTAAGCAGGTATAAGAGTGTTTTCTAAATGTGAGACACTGTTCTCTTTCCTAACTCAGTTCAAGTGTAGCCATGTTTACAAGATCTTCATAAGTGATATCTTATGATAAGTTTCTTTTTCTGTGTGACTTATTTCACTTAGAATCATCGTACCTGAATCCACCCATTTTGCTGCTACTGGTCTTATGACATTGATTTCATGGCTGAGGGATATTCCATCGTACGTAAGTACCACAATTTTTTGAACCATGTTTATATTTTCTGGGATACTTAAGGTGTATCCAAGTTGAGGTCCTTGTATGCAGTGCAGCCCTAAATTTTGGGGTGGCTCTGTCTTATTGATTTTCAGTTTTCCCAAGGTATATTCCCTAGACTGGTAGTGCCCTTGGCTCTGTAGCTCTGTTCTTTACTTGTTTTAGGGAACAGAATGCACTCCTCCAGAGAGGCAGTTGGCAATTTACATCCCGCCCATCAGCATAACAAGGCTCCCTGTTCTCCAGGGCCTGTCTTGCCTTTCTTGTTCTTACACATTTTGTGGATGTCCCTTTTGACCGGTGGGAAGTGATACTTCTTTGTAGTGCAGATTTGCATTGCCCGCTTGCTTGCTTGGCCAAAAAGGGCGTATGCGTTTTCTCCTGAATATATTCAGGAGAAAACGCATACGCCCTTTTTGGCCAAGTGCATCATTGTCGAAGTTGTGCCCCTCTTCCTGTGCTTTAAAGGCGATTCCAACGTACCTCTTGAAATCTGTTTCCTGCTATTCTGCCTCGCTTTCAAGTCCGCCTCGTTGCCTTCCCTCAACAGATTTTTGGACGATAGTTGTCCTTTATTACTCGGCCAGTTTGTGAATTGCTGTGCCCCTGAGCTCCATTTTTCAACTCGTTTTTGGTGAGCTGACCGCAAGTCCAAAATTTTGGTTCAGGACCTATACTGGTTCCCGGTGGGTGGCTGAGAATTTGGTTAATTCTTCTTCCTGCCGGGAAATTAGAGTGATATGTGCCCGTCCAAATGCCTAACAGCTACTCTCTCATTGGTTCTCCCTCTTCCCTTTCATCCTCTGCCAAATTGGCAACGTGTGCGAACCAAGAGGTTAAAGGGGCTGTCTCTCCAAGTTGGGAGGTTGATAGTAAAGCAGACGGAAAGTCAAACCGGAGCACCAGGAGAGGGACTATGCGTTGAGTTTTAGAAACCTTTCGTATTCACAGTGTGTCCGTTCCCTAGGTTTCCCGCACATGTTATAGCTGTAGTAATATTCCCTTCAACCTGGAGAGTTCGGACCCATGGAATGGGTGCCATGCATTATTGCTTTAAAGGGTCTGCATTTGCTCACCCAATCTCAACAATCGTCTCAGTCCCAAGTGTCCCTCCTTATGCCACATCCAGCTGTCGTTGTAGATAGGGTCATTCCAGCTTTCATCAGAGACCCTGAAGGAATTGTAAAGAATTTCCCAGTTTTTTTGTTTTGTTTTTGAAATTCCTTTTTATAGTGGGTTTGAGCTGATTCTCGCTGCCATGTTGATGCCAGTCTACAAACACTTGATTCCCTTACGGAGACATATCAATACATAGGTTTTAAGATTCTTATTAGTCAGATATTTTCCTCTGCGGGAAATATGGGGTTTTGAGTCCCTTTCACTGAGGACGGTGTAGGTCTTGTCTATTCCATAGTTGGTTTTTGGAACGGTACCTGTGTTTATATCAAACTCTGGTTTTATGCATCACCCCACCTCTCCTTCCCCCTTAAGCAGGTATAAGAGTGTTTTCTAAATGTCAGACACTGTTCTCTTTCCTAACTCAGTTCAAGTGTAGCCATGTTTACAGGATCTTCATAAGTGATATCTTATGATAAGTTTCTTTTTCTGTGTGACTTATTTCACTTAGAATCATCGTACATGAATCCACCCATTTTGCTGCTACTGGTCTTATGACATTGATTTCATGGCTGAGGGATATTCCATCGTACGTAAGTACCACAATTTTTTGAACCATGTTTATATTTTCTGGGATACTTAAGGTGTATCCAAGTTGAGGTCCATGTATGCAGTGCAGCCCTAAATTTTGGGGTGGCTCTGTCTTATTGATTTTCAGTTTTCCCAAGGTATATTCCCTAGACTGGTAGTGCCCTTGGCTCTGTAGCTCTGTTCTTTACTTGTTTTAGGGAACAGAATGCACTCCTCCAGAGAGGCAGTTGGCAATTTACATCCCGCCCATCAGCATAACAAGGCTCCCTGTTCTCCAGGGCCTGTCTTGCCTTTCTTGTTCTTACACATTTTGTGGATGTCCCTTTTGACCGGTGGGAAGTGATACTTCTTTGTAGTGCAGATTTGCATTGCCCGCTTGCTTGCTTGGCCAAAAAGGGTGCATGCGTTTTCTCCTGAATATATTCAGGAGAAAACGCATACACCCTTTTTGGCCAAGTGCATCATTGTCGAAGTTGTGCCCCTCTTCCTGTGCTTTAAAGGCGATTCCAACGTACCTCTTGAAATCTGTTTCCTGCTATTCTGCCTCCCTTTCAAGTCCGCCTCGTTGCCTTCCCTCAACAGATTTTTGGACGAGAGTTGTCCTTTATTACTCGGCCAGTTTGTGAATTGCTGTGCCCCTGAGCTCCATTTTTCAACTCGTTTTTGGTGAGCTGACCGCAAGTCCAAAATTTTGGTTCAGGACCTATACTGGTTCCCGGTGGGTTGCTGAGAATTTGGTTAATTCTTCTTCCTGCCGGGAAATTACAGTGATATGTGCCCGTCCAAATGCCTAACAGCTACTCTCTCATTGGTTCTCCCTCTTCCCTTTCATCCTCTGCCAAATTGGCAACCTGTGCGAACCAAGAGGTTAAAGGGGCTGTCTCTCCAAGTTGGGAGGTTGATAGTAAAGCAGACGGAAAGTCAAACCGGAGCACCAGGAGAGGGACTATTTGTTGAGTTTTAGAAACCTTTCGTATTCACAGTGTGTCCGTTCTCTAGGTTTCCCGCACATGTTATAGCTGTAGTACTATTCCCTTCAACCTGGAGAGTTCGGACCCATGGAATGGGTGCCATGCATTATTGCTTTAAAGGGTCTGCATTTGCTCACCCAATCTCACCAATCGTCTCAGTCCCAAGTGTCCCTCCTTATGCCACATCCAGCTGTCGTTGTAGATAGGGTCATTCCAGCTTTCATCAGAGACCCTGAAGGAATTGTAAAGAATTTCCCTTTTTTTTTTGTTTTGTTTTCGAAATTCCTTTTTATAGTGGGTTTGAGCTGATTCTCGCTGCCATGTTTATGCCAGTCTAGACACACTTGATTCCCTTACGGAGACATATCAATACATAGGTTTTAAGATTCTTACTAGTCAGATATTTTCCTCTGCGGGAAATATGGGGTTTTGAGTCCCTTTCACTGAGGACGGTGTAGGTCTTGTCTATTCCATAGTTGGTTTTTGGAACGGTACCTGTGCTTATATCAAACTCTGGTTTTATGCATCACCCCACCTCTCCTTCCCCCTTAAGCAGGTATAAGAGTGTTTTCTAAATGTGAGACACTGTTCTCTTTCCTAACTCAGTTCAAGTGTAGCCATGTTTACAAGATCTTCATAAGTGATATCTTATGATAAGTTTCTTTTTCTGTGTGACTTATTTCACTTAGAATCATCGTACCTGAATCCACCCATTTTGCTGCTACTGGTCTTATGACATTGATTTCATGGCTGAGGGATATTCCATCGTACGTAAGTACCACAATTTTTTGAACCATGTTTATATTTTCTGGGATACTTAAGGTGTATCCAAGTTGAGGTCCTTGTATGCAGTGCAGCCCTAAATTTTGGGGTGGCTCTGTCTTATTGATTTTCAGTTTTCCCAAGGTATATTCCCTAGACTGGTAGTGCCCTTGGCTCTGTAGCTCTGTTCTTTACTTGTTTTAGGGAACAGAATGCACTCCTCCAGAGAGGCAGTTGGCAATTTACATCCCGCCCATCAGCATAACAAGGCTCCCTGTTCTCCAGGGCCTGTCTTGCCTTTCTTGTTCTTACACATTTTGTGGATGTCCCTTTTGACCGGTGGGAAGTGATACTTCTTTGTAGTGCAGATTTGCATTGCCCGCTTGCTTGCTTGGCCAAAAAGGGCGTATGCGTTTTCTCCTGAATATATTCAGGAGAAAACGCATACGCCCTTTTTGGCCAAGTGCATCATTGTCGAAGTTGTGCCCCTCTTCCTGTGCTTTAAAGGCGATTCCAACGTACCTCTTGAAATCTGTTTCCTGCTATTCTGCCTCGCTTTCAAGTCCGCCTCGTTGCCTTCCCTCAACAGATTTTTGGACGATAGTTGTCCTTTATTACTCGGCCAGTTTGTGAATTGCTGTGCCCCTGAGCTCCATTTTTCAACTCGTTTTTGGTGAGCTGACCGCAAGTCCAAAATTTTGGTTCAGGACCTATACTGGTTCCCGGTGGGTGGCTGAGAATTTGGTTAATTCTTCTTCCTGCCGGGAAATTACAGTGATATGTGCCCGTCCAAATGCCTAACAGCTACTCTCTCATTGGTTCTCCCTCTTCCCTTTCATCCTCTGCCAAATTGGCAACGTGTGCGAACCAAGAGGTTAAAGGGGCTGTCTCTCCAAGTTGGGAGGTTGATAGTAAAGCAGACGGAAAGTCAAACCGGAGCACCAGGAGAGGGACTATTCGTTGAGTTTTAGAAACCTTTCGTATTCACAGTGTGTCCGTTCCCTAGGTTTCCCGAACATGTTATAGCTGTAGTACTATTCCCTTCAACCTGGAGAGTTCGGACCCATGGAATGGGTGCCATGCATTATTGCTTTAAAGGGTCTGCATTTGCTCACCCAATCTCACCAAGCATCTCAGTCCCAAGTGTCCCTCCTTATGCCACATCCAGCTGTCGTTGTAGATACGGTCATTCCAGCTTTCATCAGAGACCCTGAAGGAATTGTAAAGAATTTCCCAGTTTTTTTGTTTTGTTTTTGAAATTCATTTTTATAGTGGGTTTGAGCTGATTCTCGCTGCCATGTTTATGCCAGTCTAGACACACTTGATTCCCTTACGGAGACATATCAATACATAGGTTTTAAGATTCTTACTAGTCAGATATTTTCCTCTGCGGGAAATATGGGGTTTTGAGTCCCTTTCACTGAGGACGGTGTAGGTCTTGTCTATTCCATAGTTGGTTTTTGGAACGGTACCTGTGCTTATATCAAACTCTGGTTTTATGCATCACCCCACCTCTCCTTCCCCCTTAAGCAGGTATAAGAGTGTTTTCTAAATGTCAGACACTGTTCTCTTTCCTAACTCAGTTCAAGTGTAGCCATGTTTACAGGATCTTCATAAGTGATATCTTATGATAAGTTTCTTTTTCTGTGTGACTTATTTCACTTAGAATCATCGTACCTGAATCCACCCATTTTGTTGCTACTGGGCTTATGACATTGATTTCATGGCTGAGGGATATTCCATCATACATAAGTACCACAATTTTTTGAACCATGTTTATATTTTCTGGGATACTTAAGGTGTATCCAAGTTGAGGTCCTTGTATGCAGTGCAGCCCTAAATTTTGGGGTGGCACTGTCTTATTGATTTTCAGTTTTCCCAAGGTATATTCCCTAGACTGGTAGTGCCCTTGGCTCTGTAGCTCTGTTCTTTACTTGTTTTAGGGAACAGAATGCACTCCTCCAGAGAGGCAGTTGGCAATTTACATCCCGCCCATCAGCATAACAAGGCTCCCTGTTCTCCAGGGCCTGTCTTGCCTTTCTTGTTCTTACACATTTTGTGGATGTCCCTTTTGACCGGTGGGAAGTGATACTTCTTTGTAGTGCAGATTTGCATTGCCCGCTTGCTTGCTTGGCCAAAAAGGGCGTATGCGTTTTCTCCTGAATATATTCAGGAGAAAACGCATACGCCCTTTTTGGCCAAGTGCATCATTGTCGAAGTTGTGCCCCTCTTCTTGTGCTTTAAAGGCGATTCCAACATACCTCTTGAAATCTGTTTCCTGCTATTCTGCCTCGCTTTCAAATCCACCTCGTTGCCTTCCCTCAACAGATTTTTGGACGATAGTTGTCCTTTATTACTCGGCCAGTTTGTGAATTGCTGTGCCCCTGAGCTCCATTTTTCAACTCGTTTTTGGTGAGCTGACCGCAAGTCCAAAATTTTGGTTCAGGACCTATACTGGTTCCCGGTGGGTGGCTGAGAATTTGGTTAATTCTTCTTCCTGCCGGGAAATTACAGTGATATGTGCCCGTCCAAATGCCTAACAGCTACTCTCTCATTGGTTCTCCCTCTTCCCTTTCATCCTCTGCCAAATTGGCAACGTGTGCGAACCAAGAGGTTAAAGGGGCTGTCTCTCCAAGTTGGGAGGTTGATAGTAAAGCAGACGGAAAGTCAAACCGGAGCACCAGGAGAGGGACTATGCGTTGAGTTTTAGAAACCTTTCGTATTCACAGTGTGTCCGTTCCCTAGGTTTCCCGCACATGTTATAGCTGTAGTAATATTCCCTTCAACCTGGAGAGTTCGGACCCATGGAATGGGTGCCATGCATTATTGCTTTAAAGGGTCTGCATTTGCTCACCCAATCTCAACAATCGTCTCAGTCCCAAGTGTCCCTCCTTATGCCACATCCAGCTGTCGTTGTAGATAGGGTCATTCCAGCTTTCATCAGAGACCCTGAAGGAATTGTAAAGAATTTCCCAGTTTTTTTGTTTTGTTTTTGAAATTCCTTTTTATAGTGGGTTTGAGCTGATTCTCGCTGCCATGTTGATGCCAGTCTACAAACACTTGATTCCCTTACGGAGACATATCAATACATAGGTTTTAAGATTCTTACTAGTCAGATACTTTCCTCTTCGGGAAATATGGGGTTTTGAGTCCCTTTCACTGAGGACGGTGTAGGTCTTGTCTATTCCATAGTTGGTTTTTGGAACGGTACCTGTGCTTATATCAAACTCTGGTTTTATGCATCACCCCACCTCTCCTTCCCCCTTAAGCAGGTATAAGAGTGTTTTCTAAATGTGAGACACTGTTCTCTTTCCTAACTCAGTTCAAGTGTAGCCATGTTTACAGGATCTTCATAAGTGATATCTTATGATAAGTTTCTTTTTCTCTGTGACTTATTTCACTTAGAATCATCGTACCTGAATCCACCCATTTTGTTGCTACTGGTCTTATGACATTGATTTCATGGCTGAGGGATATTCCATCGTACGTAAGTACCACAATTTTTTGAACCATGTTTATATTTTCTGGGATACTTAAGGTGTATCCAAGTTGAGGTCCTTGTATGCAGTGCAGCCCTAAATTTTGGGGTGGCTCTGTCTTATTGATTTTCAGTTTTCCCAAGGTATATTCCCTAGACTGGTAGTGCCCTTGGCTCTGTAGCTCTGTTCTTTACTTGTTTTAGGGAACAGAATGCACTCCTCCAGAGAGGCAGTTGGCAATTTACATCCCGCCCATCAGCATAACAAGGCTCCCTGTTCTCCAGGGCCTGTCTTGCCTTTCTTGTTCTTACACATTTTGTGGATGTCCCTTTTGACCGGTGGAAGTGATACCTCTTTGTAGTGCAGATTTGCATTGCCCGCTTGCTTGCTTGGCCAAAAAGGGCGTATGCGTTTTCTCCTGAATATATTCAGGAGAAAACGCATACGCCCTTTTTGGCCAAGTGCATCATTGTCGAAGTTGTGCCCCTCTTCCTGTGCTTTAAAGGCGATTCCAACGTACCTCTTGAAATCTGTTTCCTGCTATTCTGCCTCGCTTTCAAGTCCGCCTCGTTGCCTTCCCTCAACAGATTTTTGGACGAGAGTTGTCCTTTATTACTCAGCCAGTTTGTGAATTGCTGTGCCCCTGAGCTCCATTTTTCAACTCGTTTTTGGTGAGCTGACCGCAAGTCCAAAATTTTGGTTCAGGACCTATACTGGTTCCCGGTGGGTGGCTGAGAATTTGGTTAATTCTTCTTCCTGCCGGGAAATTACAGTGATATGTGCCCGTCCAAATGCCTAACAGCTACTCTCTCATTGGTTCTCCCTCTTCCCTTTCATCCTCTGCCAAATGGGCAACCTGTGCGAACCAAGAGGTTAAAGGGGCTGTCTCTCCAAGTTGGGAGGTTGATAGTAAAGCAGACGGAAAGTCAAACCGGAGCACCAGGAGAGGGACTATTCGTTGTGTTTTAGAAACCTTTCGTATTCACAGTGTGTCCGTTCCCTAGGTTTCCCGCACATGTTATAGGTGTAGTAATATTCCCTTCAACGTGGAGAGTTCGGACCCATGGAATGGGTGCCATGCATTATTGCTTTAAAGGGTCTGCATTTGCTCACCCAATCTCACCAAGCATCTCAGTCCCAAGTGTCCCTCCTTATGCCACATCCAGCTGTCGTTGTAGATAGGGTCATTCCAGCTTTCATCAGAGACCCTGAAGGAATTGTAAAGAATTTCCCAGTTTTTTTGTTTTGTTTTTGAAATTCCTTTTTATAGTGGGTTTGAGCTGATTCTCGCTGCCATGTTGATGCCAGTCTACAAACACTTGATTCCCTTACGGAGACATATCAATACATAGGTTTTAAGATTCTTATTAGTCAGATATTTTCCTCTGCGGGAAATATGGGGTTTTGAGTCCCTTTCACTGAGGACGGTGTAGGTCTTGTCTATTCCATAGTTGGTTTTTGGAACGGTACCTGTGTTTATATCAAACTCTGGTTTTATGCATCACCCCACCTCTCCTTCCCCCTTAAGCAGGTATAAGAGTGTTTTCTAAATGTCAGACACTGTTCTCTTTCCTAACTCAGTTCAAGTGTAGCCATGTTTACAGGATCTTCATAAGTGATATCTTATGATAAGTTTCTTTTTCTGTGTGACTTATTTCACTTAGAATCATCGTACATGAATCCACCCATTTTGTTGCTACTGGTCTTATGACATTGATTTCATGGCTGAGGGATATTCCATCGTACGTAAGTACCACAATTTTTTGAACCATGTTTATATTTTCTGGGATACTTAAGGTGTATCCAAGTTGAGGTCCTTGTATGCAGTGCAGCCCTAAATTTTGGGGTGGCTCTGTCTTATTGATTTTCAGTTTTCCCAAGGTATATTCCCTAGACTGGTAGTGCCCTTGGCTCTGTAGCTCTGTTCTTTACTTGTTTTAGGGAACAGAATGCACTCCTCCAGAGAGGCAGTTGGCAATTTACATCCCGCCCATCAGCATAACAAGGCTCCCTGTTCTCCAGGGCCTGTCTTGCCTTTCTTGTTCTTACACATTTTGTGGATGTCCCTTTTGACCGGTGGGAAGTGATACTTCTTTGTAGTGCAGATTTGCATTGCCCGCTTGCTTGCTTGGCCAAAAAGGGTGTATGCGTTTTCTCCTGAATATATTCAGGAGAAAACGCATACGCCCTTTTTGGCCAAGTGCATCATTGTCGAAGTTGTGCCCCTCTTCCTGTGCTTTAAAGGCGATTCCAACGTACCTCTTGAAATCTGTTTCCTGCTATTCTGCCTCGCTTTCAAGTCCGCCTCGTTGCCTTCCCTCAACAGATTTTTGGACGAGAGTTGTCCTTTATTACTCGGCCAGTTTGTGAATTGCTGTGCCCCTGAGCTCCATTTTTCAACTCGTTTTTGGTGAGCTGACCGCAAGTCCAAAATTTTGGTTCAGGACCTATACTGGTTCCCGGTGGGTGGCTGAGAATTTGGTTAATTCTTCTTCCTGCCGGGAAATTACAGTGATATGTGCCCGTCCAAATGCCTAACAGCTACTCTCTCATTGGTTCTCCCTCTTCCCTTTCATCCTCTGCCAAATTGGCAACCTGTACGAACCAGGAGGTTAAAGGGGCTGTCTCTCCAAGTTGGGAGGTTGATAGTAAAGCAGACGGAAAGTCAAACCGGAGCACCAGGAGAGGGACTATTCGTTGAGTTTTAGAAACCTTTCGTATTCACAGTGTGTCCGTTCTCTAGGTTTCCCGCACATGTTATAGCTGTAGTACTATTCCCTTCAACCTGGAGAGTTCGGACCCATGGAATGGGTGCCATGAATTATTGCTTTAAAGGGTCTGCATTTGCTCACCCAATCTCACCAATCGTCTCAGTCCCAAGTGTCCCTCCTTATGCCACATCCAGCTGTCGTTGTAGATAGGGTCATTCCAGCTTTCATCAGAGACCCTGAAGGAATTGTAAAGAATTTCCCTTTTTTTTTTGTTTTGTTTTCGAAATTCCTTTTTATAGTGGGTTTGAGCTGATTCTCGCTGCCATGTTTATGCCAGTCTAGACACACTTGATTCCCTTACGGAGACATATCAATACATAGGTTTTAAGATTCTTACTAGTCAGATATTTTCCTCTGCGGGAAATATGGGGTTTTGAGTCCCTTTCACTAAGGACGGTGTAGGTCTTGTCTATACCATAGTTGGGTTTTGGAACGGTACCTGTGCTTATATCAAACTCTGGTTTTATGCATCACCCCACCTCTCCTTCCCCCTTAAGCAGGTATAAGAGTGTTTTCTAAATGTGAGACACTGTTCTCTTTCCTAACTCAGTTCAAGTGTAGCCATGTTTACAGGATCTTCATAAGTGATATCTTATGATAAGTTTCTTTTTCTGTGTGACTTATTTCACTTAGAATCATCGTACCTGAATCCACCCATTTTGCTGCTACTGGTCTTATGACATTGATTTCATGGCTGAGGGTTATTCCATCGTACGTAAGTACCACAATTTTTTGAACCATGTTTATATTTTCTGGGATACTTAAGGTGTATCCAAGTTGAGCTCCTTGTATGCAGTGCAGCCCTAAATTTTGGGGTGGCTCTGTCTTATTGATTTTCAGTTTTCCCAAGGTATATTCCCTAGACTGGTAGTGCCCTTGGCTCTGTAGCTCTGTTCTTTACTTGTTTTAGGGAACAGAATGCACTCCTCCAGAGTGGCAGTTGGCAATTTACATCCCGCCCATCAGCATAACAAGGCTCCCTGTTCTCCAGGGCCTGTCTTGCCTTTCTTGTTCTTACACATTTTGTGGATGTCCCTTTTGACCGGTGGGAAGTGATACTTCTTTGTAGTGCAGATTTGCATTGCCCGCTTGCTTGCTTGGCCAAAAAGGGCGTATGCGTTTTCTCCTGAATATATTCAGGAGAAAACGCATACGCCCTTTTTGGCCAAGTGCATCATTGTCGAAGTTGTGCCCCTCTTCCTGTGCTTTAAAGGCGATTCCAACGTACCTCTTGAAATCTGTTTCCTGCTATTCTGCCTCGCTTTCAAGTCCGCCTCGTTGCCTTCCCTCAACAGATTTTTGGACGATAGTTGTCCTTTATTACTCGGCCAGTTTGTGAATTGCTGTGCCCCTGAGCTCCATTTTTCAACTCGTTTTTGGTGAGCTGACCGCAAGTCCAAAATTTTGGTTCAGGACCTATACTGGTTCCCGGTGGGTGGCTGAGAATTTGGTTAATTCTTCTTCCTGCCGGGAAATTAGAGTGATATGTGCCCGTCCAAATGCCTAACAGCTACTCTCTCATTGGTTCTCCCTCTTCCCTTTCATCCTCTGCCAAATTGGCAACCTGTGCGAACCAAGAGGTTAAAGGGGCTGTCTCTCCAAGTTGGGAGGTTGATAGTAAAGCAGACGGAAAGTCAAACTGGAGCACCAGGAGAGGGACTATTCGTTGAGTTTTAGAAACCTTTCGTATTCACAGTGTGTCCGTTCTCTAGGTTTCCCGAACATGTTATAGCTGTAGTACTATTCCCTTCAACCTGGAGAGTTCGGACCCATGGAATGGGTGCCATGCATTATTGCTTTAAAGGGTCTGCATTTGCTCACCCAATCTCACCAAGCATCTCAGTCCCAAGTGTCCCTCCTTATGCCACATCCAGCTGTCGTTGTAGATAGGGTCATTCCAGCTTTCATCAGAGACCCTGAAGGAATTGTAAAGAATTTCCCAGTTTTTTTGTTTTGTTTTTGAAATTCCTTTTTATAGTGGGTTTGAGCTGATTCTCGCTGCCATGTTTATGCCAGTCTAGACACACTTGATTCCCTTACGGAGACATATCAATACATAGGTTTTAAGATTCTTACTAGTCAGATATTTTCCTCTTCGGGAAATATGGGGTTTTGAGTCCCTTTCACTGAGGACGGTGTAGGTCTTGTCTATTCCATAGTTGGTTTTTGGAACGGTACCTGTGCTTATATCAAACTCTGGTTTTATGCATCACCCCACTTCTCCTTCCCCCTTAAGCAGGTATAAGAGTGTTTTCTAAATGTCAGACACTGTTCTCTTTCCTAGTGAGTTCAAGTGTAGCCATGTTTACAGGATCTTCATAAGTGATATCTTATGATAAGTTTCTTTTTCTGTGTGACTTATTTCACTTAGAATCATCGTACCTGAATCCACCCATTTTGTTGCTACTGGGCTTATGACATTGATTTCATGGCTGAGGGATATTCCATCATACGTAAGTACCACAATTTTTTGAACCATGTTTATATTTTCTGGGATACTTAAGGTGTATCCAAGTTGAGGTCCTTGCATGCAGTGCAGCCCTAAATTTTGGGGTGGCTCTGTCTTATTGATTTTCAGTTTTCCCAAGGTATATTCCCTAGACTGGTAGTGCCCTTGGCTCTGTAGCTCTGTTCTTTACTTGTTTTAGGGAACAGAATGCACTCCTCCAGAGAGGCAGTTGGCAATTTACATCCCGCCCATCAGCATAACAAGGCTCCCTGTTCTCCAGGGCCTGTCTTGCCTTTCTTGTTCTTACACATTTTGTGGATGTCCCTTTTGACCGGTGGGAAGTGATACTTCTTTGTAGTGCAGATTTGCATTGCCCGCTTGCTTGCTTGGCCAAAAAGGGCGTATGCGTTTTCTCCTGAATATATTCAGGAGAAAACGCATACGCCCTTTTTGGCCAAGTGCATCATTGTCGAAGTTGTGCCCCTCTTCCTGTGCTTTAAAGGCGATTCCAACGTACCTCTTGAAATCTGTTTCCTGCTATTCTGCCTCGCTTTCAAGTCCGCCTCGTTGCCTTCCCTCAACAGATTTTTGGACGAGAGTTGTCCTTTATTACTCGGCCAGTTTGTGAATTGCTGTGCCCCTGAGCTCCATTTTTCAACTCGTTTTTGGTGAGCTGACCGCAAGTCCAAAATTTTGGTTCAGGACCTATACTGGTTCCCGGTGGGTGGCTGAGAATTTGGTTAATTCTTCTTCCTGCCGGGAAATTACAGTGATATGTGCCCGTCCAAATGCCTAACAGCTACTCTCTCATTGGTTCTCCCTCTTCCCTTTCATCCTCTGCCAAATGGGCAACCTGTACGAACCAGGAGGTTAAAGGGGCTGTCTCTCCAAGTTGGGAGGTTGATAGTAAAGCAGACGGAAAGTCAAACCGGAGCACCAGGAGAGGGACTATTCGTTGAGTTTTAGAAACCTTTCGTATTCACAGTGTGTCCGTTCTCTAGGTTTCCCGCACATGTTATAGCTGTAGTACTATTCCCTTCAACCTGGAGAGTTCGGACCCATGGAATGGGTGCCATGAATTATTGCTTTAAAGGGTCTGCATTTGCTCACCCAATCTCACCAATCGTCTCAGTCCCAAGTGTCCCTCCTTATGCCACATCCAGCTGTCGTTGTAGATAGGGTCATTCCAGCTTTCATCAGAGACCCTGAAGGAATTGTAAAGAATTTCCCTTTTTTTTTTGTTTTGTTTTCGAAATTCCTTTTTATAGTGGGTTTGAGCTGATTCTCGCTGCCATGTTTATGCCAGTCTAGACACACTTGATTCCCTTACGGAGACATATCAATACATAGGTTTTAAGATTCTTACTAGTCAGATATTTTCCTCTGCGGGAAATATGGGGTTTTGAGTCCCTTTCACTAAGGACGGTGTAGGTCTTGTCTATACCATAGTTGGGTTTTGGAACGGTACCTGTGCTTATATCAAACTCTGGTTTTATGCATCACCCCACCTCTCCTTCCCCCTTAAGCAGGTATAAGAGTGTTTTCTAAATGTGAGACACTGTTCTCTTTCCTAACTCAGTTCAAGTGTAGCCATGTTTACAGGATCTTCATAAGTGATATCTTATGATAAGTTTCTTTTTCTGTGTGACTTATTTCACTTAGAATCATCGTACCTGAATCCACCCATTTTGCTGCTACTGGTCTTATGACATTGATTTCATGGCTGAGGGTTATTCCATCGTACGTAAGTACCACAATTTTTTGAACCATGTTTATATTTTCTGGGATACTTAAGGTGTATCCAAGTTGAGGTCCTTGTATGCAGTGCAGCCCTAAATTTTGGGGTGGCTCTGTCTTATTGATTTTCAGTTTTCCCAAGGTATATTCCCTAGACTTGTAGTGCCCTTGGCTCTGTAGCTCTGTTCTTTACTTGTTTTAGGGAACAGAATGCACTCCTCCAGAGAGGCAGTTGGCAATTTACATCCCGCCCATCAGCATAACAAGGCTCCCTGTTCTCCAGGGCCTGTCTTGCCTTTCTTGTTCTTACACATTTTGTGGATGTCCCTTTTGACCGGTGGGAAGTGATACTTCTTTGTAGTGCAGATTTGCATTGCCCGCTTGCTTGCTTGGCCAAAAAGGGCGTATGCGTTTTCTCCTGAATATATTCAGGAGAAAACGCATACGCCCTTTTTGGCCAAGTGCATCATTGTCGAAGTTGTGCCCCTCTTCCTGTGCTTTAAAGGCGATTCCAACGTACCTCTTGAAATCTGTTTCCTGCTATTCTGCCTCGCTTTCAAGTCCGCCTCGTTGCCTTCCCTCAACAGATTTTTGGACGATAGTTGTCCTTTATTACTCGGCCAGTTTGTGAATTGCTGTGCCCCTGAGCTCCATTTTTCAACTCGTTTTTGGTGAGCTGACCGCAAGTCCAAAATTTTGGTTCAGGACCTATACTGGTTCCCGGTGGGTGGCTGAGAATTTGGTTAATTCTTCTTCCTGCCGGGAAATTAGAGTGATATGTGCCCGTCCAAATGCCTAACAGCTACTCTCTCATTGGTTCTCCCTCTTCCCTTTCATCCTCTGCCAAATTGGCAACGTGTGCGAACCAAGAGGTTAAAGGGGCTGTCTCTCCAAGTTGGGAGGTTGATAGTAAAGCAGACGGAAAGTCAAACTGGAGCACCAGGAGAGGGACTATTCGTTGAGTTTTAGAAACCTTTCGTATTCACAGTGTGTCCGTTCTCTAGGTTTCCCGAACATGTTATAGCTGTAGTACTATTCCCTTCAACCTGGAGAGTTCGGACCCATGGAATGGGTGCCATGCATTATTGCTTTAAAGGGTCTGCATTTGCTCACCCAATCTCACCAAGCATCTCAGTCCCAAGTGTCCCTCCTTATGCCACATCCAGCTGTCGTTGTAGATAGGGTCATTCCAGCTTTCATCAGAGACCCTGAAGGAATTGTAAAGAATTTCCCAGTTTTTTTGTTTTGTTTTTGAAATTCCTTTTTATAGTGGGTTTGAGCTGATTCTCGCTGCCATGTTTATGCCAGTCTAGACACACTTGATTCCCTTACGGAGACATATCAATACATAGGTTTTAAGATTCTTACTAGTCAGATATTTTCCTCTTCGGGAAATATGGGGTTTTGAGTCCCTTTCACTGAGGACGGTGTAGGTCTTGTCTATTCCATAGTTGGTTTTTGGAACGGTACCTGTGCTTATATCAAACTCTGGTTTTATGCATCACCCCACCTCTCCTTCCCCCTTAAGCAGGTATAAGAGTGTTTTCTAAATGTCAGACACTGTTCTCTTTCCTAATGAGTTCAAGTGTAGCCATGTTTACAGGATCTTCATAAGTGATATCTTATGATAAGTTTCTTTTTCTGTGTGACTTATTTCACTTAGAATCATCGTACCTGAATCCACCCATTTTGTTGCTACTGGGCTTATGACATTGATTTCATGGCTGAGGGATATTCCATCATACGTAAGTACCACAATTTTTTGAACCATGTTTATATTTTCTGGGATACTTAAGGTGTATCCAAGTTGAGGTCCTTGCATGCAGTGCAGCCCTAAATTTTGGGGTGGCTCTGTCTTATTGATTTTCAGTTTTCCCAAGGTATATTCCCTAGACTGGTAGTGCCCTTGGCTCTGTAGCTCTGTTCTTTACTTGTTTTAGGGAACAGAATGCACTCCTCCAGAGAGGCAGTTGGCAATTTACATCCCGCCCATCAGCATAACAAGGCTCCCTGTTCTCCAGGGCCTGTCTTGCCTTTCTTGTTCTTACACATTTTGTGGATGTCCCTTTTGACCGGTGGGAAGTGATACTTCTTTGTAGTGCAGATTTGCATTGCCCGCTTGCTTGCTTGGCCAAAAAGGGCGTATGCGTTTTCTCCTGAATATATTCAGGAGAAAACGCATACGCCCTTTTTGGCCAAGTGCATCATTGTCGAAGTTGTGCCCCTCTTCCTGTGCTTTAAAGGCGATTCCAACGTACCTCTTGAAATCTGTTTCCTGCTATTCTGCCTCGCTTTCAAGTCCGCCTCGTTGCCTTCCCTCAACAGATTTTTGGACGAGAGTTGTCCTTTATTACTCGGCCAGTTTGTGAATTGCTGTGCCCCTGAGCTCCATTTTTCAACTCGTTTTTGGTGAGCTGACCGCAAGTCCAAAATTTTGGTTCAGGACCTATACTGGTTCCCGGTGGGTGGCTGAGAATTTGGTTAATTCTTCTTCCTGCCGGGAAATTACAGTGATATGTGCCCGTCCAAATGCCTAACAGCTACTCTCTCATTGGTTCTCCCTCTTCCCTTTCATCCTCTGCCAAATTGGCAACCTGTACGAACCAGGAGGTTAAAGGGGCTGTCTCTCCAAGTTGGGAGGTTGATAGTAAAGCAGACGGAAAGTCAAACCGGAGCACCAGGAGAGGGACTATTCGTTGAGTTTTAGAAACCTTTCGTATTCACAGTGTGTCCGTTCTCTAGGTTTCCCGCACATGTTATAGCTGTAGTACTATTCCCTTCAACCTGGAGAGTTCGGACCCATGGAATGGGTGCCATGAATTATTGCTTTAAAGGGTCTGCATTTGCTCACCCAATCTCACCAATCGTCTCAGTCCCAAGTGTCCCTCCTTATGCCACATCCAGCTGTCGTTGTAGATAGGGTCATTCCAGCTTTCATCAGAGACCCTGAAGGAATTGTAAAGAATTTCCCTTTTTTTTTTGTTTTGTTTTCGAAATTCCTTTTTATAGTGGGTTTGAGCTGATTCTCGCTGCCATGTTTATGCCAGTCTAGACACACTTGATTCCCTTACGGAGACATATCAATACATAGGTTTTAAGATTCTTACTAGTCAGATATTTTCCTCTGCGGGAAATATGGGGTTTTGAGTCCCTTTCACTAAGGACGGTGTAGGTCTTGTCTATACCATAGTTGGGTTTTGGAACGGTACCTGTGCTTATATCAAACTCTGGTTTTATGCATCACCCCACCTCTCCTTCCCCCTTAAGCAGGTATAAGAGTGTTTTCTAAATGTGAGACACTGTTCTCTTTCCTAACTCAGTTCAAGTGTAGCCATGTTTACAGGATCTTCATAAGTGATATCTTATGATAAGTTTCTTTTTCTGTGTGACTTATTTCACTTAGAATCATCGTACCTGAATCCACCCATTTTGCTGCTACTGGTCTTATGACATTGATTTCATGGCTGAGGGTTATTCCATCGTACGTAAGTACCACAATTTTTTGAACCATGTTTATATTTTCTGGGATACTTAAGGTGTATCCAAGTTGAGGTCCTTGTATGCAGTGCAGCCCTAAATTTTGGGGTGGCTCTGTCTTATTGATTTTCAGTTTTCCCAAGGTATATTCCCTAGACTTGTAGTGCCCTTGGCTCTGTAGCTCTGTTCTTTACTTGTTTTAGGGAACAGAATGCACTCCTCCAGAGAGGCAGTTGGCAATTTACATCCCGCCCATCAGCATAACAAGGCTCCCTGTTCTCCAGGGCCTGTCTTGCCTTTCTTGTTCTTACACATTTTGTGGATGTCCCTTTTGACCGGTGGGAAGTGATACTTCTTTGTAGTGCAGATTTGAATTGCCCGCTTGCTTGCTTGGCCAAAAAGGGCGTATGCGTTTTCTCCTGAATATATTCAGGAGAAAACGCATACGCCCTTTTTGGCCAAGTGCATCATTGTCGAAGTTGTGCCCCTCTTCCTGTGCTTTAAAGGCGATTCCAACGTACCTCTTGAAATCTGTTTCCTGCTATTCTGCCTCGCTTTCAAGTCCGCCTCGTTGCCTTCCCTCAACAGATTTTTGGACGATAGTTGTCCTTTATTACTCGGCCAGTTTGTGAATTGCTGTGCCCCTGAGCTCCATTTTTCAACTCGTTTTTGGTGAGCTGACCGCAAGTCCAAAATTTTGGTTCAGGACCTATACTGGTTCCCGGTGGGTGGCTGAGAATTTGGTTAATTCTTCTTCCTGCCGGGAAATTAGAGTGATATGTGCCCGTCCAAATGCCTAACAGCTACTCTCTCATTGGTTCTCCCTCTTCCCTTTCATCCTCTGCCAAATTGGCAACGTGTGCGAACCAAGAGGTTAAAGGGGCTGTCTCTCCAAGTTGGGAGGTTGATAGTAAAGCAGACGGAAAGTCAAACTGGAGCACCAGGAGAGGGACTATTCGTTGAGTTTTAGAAACCTTTCGTATTCACAGTGTGTCCGTTCTCTAGGTTTCCCGAACATGTTATAGCTGTAGTACTATTCCCTTCAACCTGGAGAGTTCGGACCCATGGAATGGGTGCCATGCATTATTGCTTTAAAGGGTCTGCATTTGCTCACCCAATCTCACCAAGCATCTCAGTCCCAAGTGTCCCTCCTTATGCCACATCCAGCTGTCGTTGTAGATAGGGTCATTCCAGCTTTCATCAGAGACCCTGAAGGAATTGTAAAGAATTTCCCAGTTTTTTTGTTTTGTTTTTGAAATTCCTTTTTATAGTGGGTTTGAGCTGATTCTCGCTGCCATGTTTATGCCAGTCTAGACACACTTGATTCCCTTACGGAGACATATCAATACATAGGTTTTAAGATTCTTACTAGTCAGATATTTTCCTCTTCGGGAAATATGGGGTTTTGAGTCCCTTTCACTGAGGACGGTGTAGGTCTTGTCTATTCCATAGTTGGTTTTTGGAACGGTACCTGTGCTTATATCAAACTCTGGTTTTATGCATCACCCCACCTCTCCTTCCCCCTTAAGCAGGTATAAGAGTGTTTTCTAAATGTCAGACACTGTTCTCTTTCCTAATGAGTTCAAGTGTAGCCATGTTTACAGGATCTTCATAAGTGATATCTTATGATAAGTTTCTTTTTCTGTGTGACTTATTTCACTTAGAATCATCGTACCTGAATCCACCCATTTTGTTGCTACTGGGCTTATGACATTGATTTCATGGCTGAGGGATATTCCATCATACGTAAGTACCACAATTTTTTGAACCATGTTTATATTTTCTGGGATACTTAAGGTGTATCCAAGTTGAGGTCCTTGCATGCAGTGCAGCCCTAAATTTTGGGGTGGCTCTGTCTTATTGATTTTCAGTTTTCCCAAGGTATATTCCCTAGACTGGTAGTGCCCTTGGCTCTGTAGCTCTGTTCTTTACTTGTTTTAGGGAACAGAATGCACTCCTCCAGAGAGGCAGTTGGCAATTTACATCCCGCCCATCAGCATAACAAGGCTCCCTGTTCTCCAGGGCCTGTCTTGCCTTTCTTGTTCTTACACATTTTGTGGATGTCCCTTTTGACCGGTGGGAAGTGATACTTCTTTGTAGTGCAGATTTGCATTGCCCGCTTGCTTGCTTGGCCAAAAAGGGCGTATGCGTTTTCTCCTGAATATATTCAGGAGAAAACGCATACGCCCTTTTTGGCCAAGTGCATCATTGTCGAAGTTGTGCCCCTCTTCCTGTGCTTTAAAGGCGATTCCAACGTACCTCTTGAAATCTGTTTCCTGCTATTCTGCCTCGCTTTCAAGTCCGCCTCGTTGCCTTCCCTCAACAGATTTTTGGACGATAGTTGTCCTTTATTACTCGGCCAGTTTGTGAATTGCTGTGCCCCTGAGCTCCATTTTTCAACTCGTTTTTGGTGAGCTGACCGCAAGTCCAAAATTTTGGTTCAGGACCTATACTGGTTCCCGGTGGGTGGCTGAGAATTTGGTTAATTCTTCTTCCTGCCGGGAAATTAGAGTGATATGTGCCCGTCCAAATGCCTAACAGCTACTCTCTCATTGGTTCTCCCTCTTCCCTTTCATCCTCTGCCAAATTGGCAACGTGTGCGAACCAAGAGGTTAAAGGGGCTGTCTCTCCAAGTTGGGAGGTTGATAGTAAAGCAGACGGAAAGTCAAACTGGAGCACCAGGAGAGGGACTATTCGTTGAGTTTTAGAAACCTTTCGTATTCACAGTGTGTCCGTTCTCTAGGTTTCCCGAACATGTTATAGCTGTAGTACTATTCCCTTCAACCTGGAGAGTTCGGACCCATGGAATGGGTGCCATGCATTATTGCTTTAAAGGGTCTGCATTTGCTCACCCAATCTCACCAAGCATCTCAGTCCCAAGTGTCCCTCCTTATGCCACATCCAGCTGTCGTTGTAGATAGGGTCATTCCAGCTTTCATCAGAGACCCTGAAGGAATTGTAAAGAATTTCCCAGTTTTTTTGTTTTGTTTTTGAAATTCCTTTTTATAGTGGGTTTGAGCTGATTCTCGCTGCCATGTTTATGCCAGTCTAGACACACTTGATTCCCTTACGGAGACATATCAATACATAGGTTTTAAGATTCTTACTAGTCAGATATTTTCCTCTTCGGGAAATATGGGGTTTTGAGTCCCTTTCACTGAGGACGGTGTAGGTCTTGTCTATTCCATAGTTGGTTTTTGGAACGGTACCTGTGCTTATATCAAACTCTGGTTTTATGCATCACCCCACCTCTCCTTCCCCCTTAAGCAGGTATAAGAGTGTTTTCTAAATGTCAGACACTGTTCTCTTTCCTAATGAGTTCAAGTGTAGCCATGTTTACAGGATCTTCATAAGTGATATCTTATGATAAGTTTCTTTTTCTGTGTGACTTATTTCACTTAGAATCATCGTACCTGAATCCACCCATTTTGTTGCTACTGGGCTTATGACATTGATTTCATGGCTGAGGGATATTCCATCATACGTAAGTACCACAATTTTTTGAACCATGTTTATATTTTCTGGGATACTTAAGGTGTATCCAAGTTGAGGTCCTTGCATGCAGTGCAGCCCTAAATTTTGGGGTGGCTCTGTCTTATTGATTTTCAGTTTTCCCAAGGTATATTCCCTAGACTGGTAGTGCCCTTGGCTCTGTAGCTCTGTTCTTTACTTGTTTTAGGGAACAGAATGCACTCCTCCAGAGAGGCAGTTGGCAATTTACATCCCGCCCATCAGCATAACAAGGCTCCCTGTTCTCCAGGGCCTGTCTTGCCTTTCTTGTTCTTACACATTTTGTGGATGTCCCTTTTGACCGGTGGGAAGTGATACTTCTTTGTAGTGCAGATTTGCATTGCCCGCTTGCTTGCTTGGCCAAAAAGGGCGTATGCGTTTTCTCCTGAATATATTCAGGAGAAAACGCATACGCCCTTTTTGGCCAAGTGCATCATTGTCGAAGTTGTGCCCCTCTTCCTGTGCTTTAAAGGCGATTCCAACGTACCTCTTGAAATCTGTTTCCTGCTATTCTGCCTCGCTTTCAAGTCCGCCTCGTTGCCTTCCCTCAACAGATTTTTGGACGAGAGTTGTCCTTTATTACTCGGCCAGTTTGTGAATTGCTGTGCCCCTGAGCTCCATTTTTCAACTCGTTTTTGGTGAGCTGACCGCAAGTCCAAAATTTTGGTTCAGGACCTATACTGGTTCCCGGTGGGTGGCTGAGAATTTGGTTAATTCTTCTTCCTGCCGGGAAATTACAGTGATATGTGCCCGTCCAAATGCCTAACAGCTACTCTCTCATTGGTTCTCCCTCTTCCCTTTCATCCTCTGCCAAATTGGCAACCTGTACGAACCAGGAGGTTAAAGGGGCTGTCTCTCCAAGTTGGGAGGTTGATAGTAAAGCAGACGGAAAGTCAAACCGGAGCACCAGGAGAGGGACTATTCGTTGAGTTTTAGAAACCTTTCGTATTCACAGTGTGTCCGTTCTCTAGGTTTCCCGCACATGTTATAGCTGTAGTACTATTCCCTTCAACCTGGAGAGTTCGGACCCATGGAATGGGTGCCATGAATTATTGCTTTAAAGGGTCTGCATTTGCTCACCCAATCTCACCAATCGTCTCAGTCCCAAGTGTCCCTCCTTATGCCACATCCAGCTGTCGTTGTAGATAGGGTCATTCCAGCTTTCATCAGAGACCCTGAAGGAATTGTAAAGAATTTCCCTTTTTTTTTTGTTTTGTTTTCGAAATTCCTTTTTATAGTGGGTTTGAGCTGATTCTCGCTGCCATGTTTATGCCAGTCTAGACACACTTGATTCCCTTACGGAGACATATCAATACATAGGTTTTAAGATTCTTACTAGTCAGATATTTTCCTCTGCGGGAAATATGGGGTTTTGAGTCCCTTTCACTAAGGACGGTGTAGGTCTTGTCTATACCATAGTTGGGTTTTGGAACGGTACCTGTGCTTATATCAAACTCTGGTTTTATGCATCACCCCACCTCTCCTTCCCCCTTAAGCAGGTATAAGAGTGTTTTCTAAATGTGAGACACTGTTCTCTTTCCTAACTCAGTTCAAGTGTAGCCATGTTTACAGGATCTTCATAAGTGATATCTTATGATAAGTTTCTTTTTCTGTGTGACTTATTTCACTTAGAATCATCGTACCTGAATCCACCCATTTTGCTGCTACTGGTCTTATGACATTGATTTCATGGCTGAGGGTTATTCCATCGTACGTAAGTACCACAATTTTTTGAACCATGTTTATATTTTCTGGGATACTTAAGGTGTATCCAAGTTGAGGTCCTTGTATGCAGTGCAGCCCTAAATTTTGGGGTGGCTCTGTCTTATTGATTTTCAGTTTTCCCAAGGTATATTCCCTAGACTTGTAGTGCCCTTGGCTCTGTAGCTCTGTTCTTTACTTGTTTTAGGGAACAGAATGCACTCCTCCAGAGAGGCAGTTGGCAATTTACATCCCGCCCATCAGCATAACAAGGCTCCCTGTTCTCCAGGGCCTGTCTTGCCTTTCTTGTTCTTACACATTTTGTGGATGTCCCTTTTGACCGGTGGGAAGTGATACTTCTTTGTAGTGCAGATTTGCATTGCCCGCTTGCTTGCTTGGCCAAAAAGGGCGTATGCGTTTTCTCCTGAATATATTCAGGAGAAAACGCATACGCCCTTTTTGGCCAAGTGCATCATTGTCGAAGTTGTGCCCCTCTTCCTGTGCTTTAAAGGCGATTCCAACGTACCTCTTGAAATCTGTTTCCTGCTATTCTGCCTCGCTTTCAAGTCCGCCTCGTTGCCTTCCCTCAACAGATTTTTGGACGATAGTTGTCCTTTATTACTCGGCCAGTTTGTGAATTGCTGTGCCCCTGAGCTCCATTTTTCAACTCGTTTTTGGTGAGCTGACCGCAAGTCCAAAATTTTGGTTCAGGACCTATACTGGTTCCCGGTGGGTGGCTGAGAATTTGGTTAATTCTTCTTCCTGCCGGGAAATTAGAGTGATATGTGCCCGTCCAAATGCCTAACAGCTACTCTCTCATTGGTTCTCCCTCTTCCCTTTCATCCTCTGCCAAATTGGCAACGTGTGCGAACCAAGAGGTTAAAGGGGCTGTCTCTCCAAGTTGGGAGGTTGATAGTAAAGCAGACGGAAAGTCAAACTGGAGCACCAGGAGAGGGACTATTCGTTGAGTTTTAGAAACCTTTCGTATTCACAGTGTGTCCGTTCTCTAGGTTTCCCGAACATGTTATAGCTGTAGTACTATTCCCTTCAACCTGGAGAGTTCGGACCCATGGAATGGGTGCCATGCATTATTGCTTTAAAGGGTCTGCATTTGCTCACCCAATCTCACCAAGCATCTCAGTCCCAAGTGTCCCTCCTTATGCCACATCCAGCTGTCGTTGTAGATAGGGTCATTCCAGCTTTCATCAGAGACCCTGAAGGAATTGTAAAGAATTTCCCAGTTTTTTTGTTTTGTTTTTGAAATTCCTTTTTATAGTGGGTTTGAGCTGATTCTCGCTGCCATGTTTATGCCAGTCTAGACACACTTGATTCCCTTACGGAGACATATCAATACATAGGTTTTAAGATTCTTACTAGTCAGATATTTTCCTCTTCGGGAAATATGGGGTTTTGAGTCCCTTTCACTGAGGACGGTGTAGGTCTTGTCTATTCCATAGTTGGTTTTTGGAACGGTACCTGTGCTTATATCAAACTCTGGTTTTATGCATCACCCCACCTCTCCTTCCCCCTTAAGCAGGTATAAGAGTGTTTTCTAAATGTCAGACACTGTTCTCTTTCCTAATGAGTTCAAGTGTAGCCATGTTTACAGGATCTTCATAAGTGATATCTTATGATAAGTTTCTTTTTCTGTGTGACTTATTTCACTTAGAATCATCGTACCTGAATCCACCCATTTTGTTGCTACTGGGCTTATGACATTGATTTCATGGCTGAGGGATATTCCATCATACGTAAGTACCACAATTTTTTGAACCATGTTTATATTTTCTGGGATACTTAAGGTGTATCCAAGTTGAGGTCCTTGCATGCAGTGCAGCCCTAAATTTTGGGGTGGCTCTGTCTTATTGATTTTCAGTTTTCCCAAGGTATATTCCCTAGACTGGTAGTGCCCTTGGCTCTGTAGCTCTGTTCTTTACTTGTTTTAGGGAACAGAATGCACTCCTCCAGAGAGGCAGTTGGCAATTTACATCCCGCCCATCAGCATAACAAGGCTCCCTGTTCTCCAGGGCCTGTCTTGCCTTTCTTGTTCTTACACATTTTGTGGATGTCCCTTTTGACCGGTGGGAAGTGATACTTCTTTGTAGTGCAGATTTGCATTGCCCGCTTGCTTGCTTGGCCAAAAAGGGCGTATGCGTTTTCTCCTGAATATATTCAGGAGAAAACGCATACGCCCTTTTTGGCCAAGTGCATCATTGTCGAAGTTGTGCCCCTCTTCCTGTGCTTTAAAGGCGATTCCAACGTACCTCTTGAAATCTGTTTCCTGCTATTCTGCCTCGCTTTCAAGTCCGCCTCGTTGCCTTCCCTCAACAGATTTTTGGACGATAGTTGTCCTTTATTACTCGGCCAGTTTGTGAATTGCTGTGCCCCTGAGCTCCATTTTTCAACTCGTTTTTGGTGAGCTGACCGCAAGTCCAAAATTTTGGTTCAGGACCTATACTGGTTCCCGGTGGGTGGCTGAGAATTTGGTTAATTCTTCTTCCTGCCGGGAAATTAGAGTGATATGTGCCCGTCCAAATGCCTAACAGCTACTCTCTCATTGGTTCTCCCTCTTCCCTTTCATCCTCTGCCAAATTGGCAACGTGTGCGAACCAAGAGGTTAAAGGGGCTGTCTCTCCAAGTTGGGAGGTTGATAGTAAAGCAGACGGAAAGTCAAACCGGAGCACCAGGAGAGGGACTATTCGTTGAGTTTTAGAAACCTTTCGTATTCACAGTGTGTCCGTTCCCTAGGTTTCCCGAACATGTTATAGCTGTAGTACTATTCCCTTCAACCTGGAGAGTTCGGACCCATGGAATGGGTGCCATGCATTATTGCTTTAAAGGGTCTGCATTTGCTCACCCAATCTCACCAAGCATCTCAGTCCCAAGTGTCCCTCCTTATGCCACATCCAGCTGTCGTTGTCGATAGGGTCATTCCAGCTTTCATCAGAGACCCTGAAGGATTTGTAAAGAATTTCCCTTTTTTTTTTGTTTTGTTTTCGAAATTCCTTTTTATAGTGGGTTTGAGCTGATTCTCGCTGCCATGTTTATGCCAGTCTAGACACACTTGATTCCCTTACGGAGACATATCAATACATAGGTTTTAAGATTCTTACTAGTCAGATATATTCCTCTGCGGGAAATATGGGGTTTTGAGTCCCTTTCACTGAGGACGGTGTAGGTCTTGTCTATTCCATAGTTGGTTTTTGGAACGGTACCTGTGCTTATATCAAACTCTGGTTTTATGCATCACCCCACCTCTCCTTCCCCCTTAAGCAGGTATAAGAGTGTTTTCTAAATGTGAGACACTGTTCTCTTTCCTAACTCAGTTCAAGTGTAGCCATGTTTACAGGATCTTCATAAGTGATATCTTATGATAAGTTTCTTTTTCTGTGTGACTTATTTCACTTAGAATCATCGTACCTGAATCCACCCATTTTGCTGCTACTGGTCTTATGACATTGATTTCATGGCTGAGGGATATTCCATCGTACGTAAGTACCACAATTTTTTGAACCATGTTTATATTTTCTGGGATACTTAAGGTGTATCCAAGTTGAGGTCCTTGTATGCAGTGCAGCCCTAAATTTTGGGGTGGCTCTGTCTTATTGATTTTCAGTTTTCCCAAGGTATATTCCCTAGACTGGTAGTGCCCTTGGCTCTGTAGCTCTGTTCTTTACTTGTTTTAGGGAACAGAATGCACTCTTCCAGAGAGGCAGTTGGCAATTTACATCACGCCCATCAGCATAACAAGGCTCCCTGTTCTCCAGGGCCTGTCTTGCCTTTCTTGTTCTTACACATTTTGTGGATGTCCCTTTTGACCGGTGGGAAGTGATACTTCTTTGTAGTGCAGATTTGCATTGCCCGCTTGCTTGCTTGGCCAAAAAGGGCGTATGCGTTTTCTCCTGAATATATTCAGGAGAAAACGCATACGCCCTTTTTGGCCAAGTGCATCATTGTCGAAGTTGTGCCCCTCTTCCTGTGCTTTAAAGGCGATTCCAACGTACCTCTTGAAATCTGTTTCCTGCTATTCTGCCTCGCTTTCAAGTCCGCCTCGTTGACTTCCCTCAACAGATTTTTGGACGATAGTTGTCCTTTATTACTCGGCCAGTTTGTGAATTGCTGTGCCCCTGAGCTCCATTTTTCAACTCGTTTTTGGTGAGCTGACCGCAAGTCCAAAATTTTGGTTCAGGACCTATACTGGTTCCCGGTGGGTGGCTGAGAATTTGGTTAATTCTTCTTCCTGCCGGGAAATTACAGTGATATGTGCCCGTCCAAATGCCTAACAGCTACTCTCTCATTGGTTCTCCCTCTTCCCTTTCATCCTCTGCCAAATTGGCAACGTGTGCGAACCAAGAGGTTAAAGGGGCTGTCTCTCCAAGTTGGGAGGTTGATAGTAAAGCAGACGGAAAGTCAAACCGGAGCACCAGGAGAGGGACTATTCGTTGAGTTTTAGAAACCTTTCGTATTCACAGTGTGTCCGTTCCCTAGGTTTCCCGAACATGTTATAGCTGTAGTACTATTCCCTTCAACCTGGAGAGTTCGGACCCATGGAATGGGTGCCATGCATTATTGCTTTAAAGGGTCTGCATTTGCTCACCCAATCTCACCAAGCATCTCAGTCCCAAGTGTCCCTCCTTATGCCACATCCAGCTGTCGTTGTAGATAGGGTCATTCCAGCTTTCTTCAGAGACCCTGAAGGAATTGTAAAGAATTTCACAGTTTTTTTGTTTTGTTTTTGAAATTCCTTTTTATAGTGGGTTTGAGCTGATTCTCGCTGCCATGTTTATGCCAGTCTAGACACACTTGATTCCCTTACGGAGACATATCAATACATAGGTTTTAAGATTCTTACTAGTCAGATATTTTCCTCTTCGGGAAATATGGGGTTTTGAGTCCCTTTCACTGAGGACGGTATAGGTCTTGTCTATTCCATAGTTGGTTTTTGGAACGGTACCTGTGCTTATATCAAACTCTGGTTTTATGCATCACCCCACCTCTCCTTCCCCCTTAAGCAGGTATAAGAGTGTTTTCTAAATGTGAGACACTGTTCTCTTTCCTAACTCAGTTCAAGTGTAGCCATGTTTACAGGATCTTCATAAGTGATATCTTATGTAAAGTTTCTTTTTCTGTGTGACTTATTTCACTTAGAATCATCGTACCTGAATCCACCCATTTTGTTGCTACTGGGCTTATGACATTGATTTCATGGCTGAGGGATATTCCATCATACGTAAGTACCACAATTTTTTGAACCATGTTTATATTTTCTGGGATACTTAAGGTGTATCCAAGTTGAGGTCCTTGTATGCAGTGCAGCCCTAAATTTTGGGGTGGCTCTGTCTTATTGATTTTCAGTTTTCCCAAGGTATATTCCCTAGACTGGTAGTGCCCTTGGCTCTATAGCTCTGTTCTTTACTTGTTTTAGGGAACAGAATGCACTCCTCCAGAGAGGCAGTTGGCAATTTACATCCCGCCCATCAGCATAACAAGGCTCCCTGTTCTCCAGGGCCTGTCTTGCCTTTCTTGTTCTTACACATTTTGTGGATGTCCCTTTTGACCGGTGGGAAGTGATACTTCTTTGTAGTGCAGATTTGCATTGCCCGCTTGCTTGCTTGGCCAAAAAGGGCGTATGCGTTTTCTCCTGAATATATTCAGGAGAAAACGCATACGCCCTTTTTGGCCAAGTGCATCATTGTCGAAGTTGTGCCCCTCTTCCTGTGCTTTAAAGGCGATTCCAACGTACCTCTTGAAATCTCTTTCCTGCTATTCTGCCTCGCTTTCAAGTCCGCCTCGTTGCCTTCCCTCAACAGATTTTTGGACGATAGTTGTCCTTTATTACTCGGCCAGTTTGTGAATTGCTGTGCCCCTGAGCTCCATTTTTCAACTCGTTTTTGGTGAGCTGACCGCAAGTCCAAAATTTTGGTTCAGGACCTATACTGGTTCCCGGTGGGTGGCTGAGAATTTGGTTAATTCTTCTTCCTGCCGGGAAATTACAGTGATATGTGCCCGTCCAAATGCCTAACAGCTACTCTCTCATTGGTTCTCCCTCTTCCCTTTCATCCTCTGCCAAATTGGCAACGTGTGCGAACCAAGAGGTTAAAGGGGCTGTCTCTCCAAGTTGGGAGGTTGATAGTAAAGCAGACGGAAAGTCAAACCGGAGCACCAGGAGAGGGACTATTCGTTGAGTTTTAGAAACCTTTCGTATTCACAGTGTGTCCGTTCCCTAGGTTTCCCGAACATGTTATAGCTGTAGTACTATTCCCTTCAACCTGGAGAGTTCGGACCCATGGAATGGGTGCCATGCATTATTGCTTTAAAGGGTCTGCATTTGCTCACCCAATCTCACCAAGCATCTCAGTCCCAAGTGTCCCTCCTTATGCCACATCCAGCTGTCGTTGTAGATAGGGTCATTCCAGCTTTCATCAGAGACCCTGAAGGAATTGTAAAGAATTTCCCTTTTTTTTTTGTTTTGTTTTCGAAATTCCTTTTTATAGTGGGTTTGAGCTGATTCTCGCTGCCATGTTTATGCCAGTCTAGACACACTTGATTCCCTTACAGAGACATATCAATACATAGGTTTTAAGATTCTTACTAGTCAGATATTTTCCTCTGCGGGAAATATGGGGTTTTGAGTCCCTTTCACTGAGGACGGTGTAGGTCTTGTCTATTCCATAGTTGGTTTTTGGAACGGTACCTGTGCTTATATCAAACTCTGGTTTTATGCATCACCCCACCTCTCCTTCCCCCTTAAGCAGGTATAAGAGTGTTTTCTAAATGTGAGACACTGTTCTCTTTCCTAACTCAGTTCAAGTGTAGCCATGTTTACAGGATCTTCATAAGTGATATCTTATGATAAGTTTCTTTTTCTGTGTGACTTATTTCACTTAGAATCATCGTACCTGAATCCACCCATTTTGCTGCTACTGGTCTTATGACATTGATTTCATGGCTGAGGGATATTCCATCGTACGTAAGTACCACAATTTTTTGAACCATGTTTATATTTTCTGGGATACTTAAGGTGTATCCAAGTTGAGGTCCTTGTATGCAGTGCAGCCCTAAATTTTGGGGTGGCTCTGTCTTATTGATTTTCAGTTTTCCCAAGGTATATTCCCTAGACTGGTAGTGCCCTTGGCTCTGTAGCTCTGTTCTTTACTTGTTTTAGGGAACAGAATGCACTCCTCCAGAGAGGCAGTTGGCAATTTACATCCTGCCCATCAGCATAACAAGGCTCCCTGTTCTCCAGGGCCTGTCTTGCCTTTCTTGTTCTTACACATTTTGTGGATGTCCCTTTTGACCGGTGGGAAGTGATACTTCTTTGTAGTGCAGATTTGCATTGCCCGCTTGCTTGCTTGGCCAAAAAGGGCGTATGCGTTTTCTCCTGAATATATTCAGGAGAAAACGCATACGCCCTTTTTGGCCAAGTGCATCATTGTCGAAGTTGTGCCCCTCTTCCTGTGCTTTAAAGGCGATTCCAACGTACCTCTTGAAATCTGTTTCCTGCTATTCTGCCTCGCTTTCAAGTCCGCCTCGTTGCCTTCCCTCAACAGATTTTTGGACGAGAGTTGTCCTTTATTACTCGGCCAGTTTGTGAATTGCTGTGCCCCTGAGCTCCATTTTTCAACTCGTTTTTGGTGAGCTGACCGCAAGTCCAAAATTTTGGTTCAGGACCTATACTGGTTCCCGGTGGGTGGCTGAGAATTTGGTTAATTCTTCTTCCTGCCGGGAAATTACAGTGATATGTGCCCGTCCAAATGCCTAACAGCTACTCTCTCATTGGTTCTCCCTCTTCCCTTTCATCCTCTGCCAAATTGGCAACGTGTGCGAACCAAGAGGTTAAAGGGGCTGTCTCTCCAAGTTGGGAGGTTGATAGTAAAGCAGACGGAAAGTCAAACCGGAGCACCAGGAGAGGGACTATTCGTTGAGTTTTAGAAACCTTTCGTATTCACAGTGTGTCCGTTCCCTAGGTTTCCCGAACATGTTATAGCTGTAGTACTATTCCCTTCAACCTGGAGAGTTCGGACCCATGGAATGGGTGCCATGCATTATTGCTTTAAAGGGTCTGCATTTGCTCACCCAATCTCACCAAGCATCTCAGTCCCAAGTGTCCCTCCTTATGCCACATCCAGCTGTCGTTGTAGATAGGGTCATTCCAGCTTTCATCAGAGACCCTGAAGGAATTGTAAAGAATTTCCCTTTTTTTTTTGTTTTGTTTTCGAAATTCCTTTTTATAGTGGGTTTGAGCTGATTCTCGCTGCCATGTTTATGCCAGTCTAGACACACTTGATTCCCTTACAGAGACATATCAATACATAGGTTTTAAGATTCTTACTAGTCAGATATTTTCCTCTGCGGGAAATATGGGGTTTTGAGTCCCTTTCACTGAGGACGGTGTAGGTCTTGTCTATTCCATAGTTGGTTTTTGGAACGGTACCTGTGCTTATATCAAACTCTGGTTTTATGCATCACCCCACCTCTCCTTCCCCCTTAAGCAGGTATAAGAGTGTTTTCTAAATGTGAGACACTGTTCTCTTTCCTAACTCAGTTCAAGTGTAGCCATGTTTACAGGATCTTCATAAGTGATATCTTATGATAAGTTTCTTTTTCTGTGTGACTTATTTCACTTAGAATCATCGTACCTGAATCCACCCATTTTGCTGCTACTGGTCTTATGACATTGATTTCATGGCTGAGGGATATTCCATCGTACGTAAGTACCACAATTTTTTGAACCATGTTTATATTTTCTGGGATACTTAAGGTGTATCCAAGTTGAGGTCCTTGTATGCAGTGCAGCCCTAAATTTTGGGGTGGCTCTGTCTTATTGATTTTCAGTTTTCCCAAGGTATATTCCCTAGACTGGTAGTGCCCTTGGCTCTGTAGCTCTGTTCTTTACTTGTTTTATGGAACAGAATGCACTCCTCCAGAGAGGCAGTTGGCAATTTACATCCTGCCCATCAGCATAACAAGGCTCCCTGTTCTCCAGGGCCTGTCTTGCCTTTCTTGTTCTTACACATTTTGTGGATGTCCCTTTTGACCGGTGGGAAGTGATACTTCTTTGTAGTGCAGATTTGCATTGCCCGCTTGCTTGCTTGGCCAAAAAGGGCGTATGCGTTTTCTCCTGAATATATTCAGGAGAAAACGCATACGCCCTTTTTGGCCAAGTGCATCATTGTCGAAGTTGTGCCCCTCTTCCTGTGCTTTAAAGGCGATTCCAACGTACCTCTTGAAATCTGTTTCCTGCTATTCTGCCTCGCTTTCAAGTCCGCCTCGTTGCCTTCCCGCAACAGATTTTTGGACGAGAGTTGTCCTTTATTACTCGGCCAGTTTGTGAATTGCTGTGCCCCTGAGCTCCATTTTTCAACTCGTTTTTGGGCAGCTGACCGCAAGTCCAAAATTTTGGTTCAGGACCTATACTGGTTCCCGGTGGGTGGCTGAGAATTTGGTTAATTCTTCTTCCTGCCGGGAAATTACAGTGATATGTGCCCGTCCAAATGCCTAACAGCTACTCTCTCATTGGTTCTCCCTCTTCCCTTTCATCCTCTGCCAAATTGGCAACGTGTGCGAACCAAGAGGTTAAAGGGGCTGTCTCTCCAAGTTGGGAGGTTGATAGTAAAGCAGACGGAAAGTCAAACCGGAGCACCAGGAGAGGGACTATTCGTTGAGTTTTAGAAACCTTTCGTATTCACAGTGTGTCCGTTCCCTAGGTTTCCCGAACATGTTATAGCTGTAGTACTATTCCCTTCAACCTGGAGAGTTCGGACCCATGGAATGGGTGCCATGCATTATTGCTTTAAAGGGTCTGCATTTGCTCACCCAATCTCACCAAGCATCTCAGTCCCAAGTGTCCCTCCTTATGCCACATCCAGCTGTCGTTGTAGATAGGGTCATTCCAGCTTTCATCAGAGACCCTGAAGGAATTGTAAAGAATTTCCCAGTTTTTTTGTTTTGTTTTTGAAATTCATTTTTATAGTGGGTTTGAGCTGATTCTCGCTGCCATGTTTATGCCAGTCTAGACACACTTGATTCCCTTATGGAGACATATCAATACATAGGTTTTAAGATTCTTACTAGTCAGATATTTTCCTCTGCGGGAAATATGGGGTTTTGAGTCCCTTTCACTGAGGACGGTGTAGGTCTTGTCTATTCCATAGTTGGTTTTTGGAACGGTACCTGTGCTTATATCAAACTCTGGTTTTATGCATCACCCCACCTCTCCTTCCCCCTTAAGCAGGTATAAGAGTGTTTTCTAAATGTCAGACACTGTTCTCTTTCCTAACTCAGTTCAAGTGTAGCCATGTTTACAGGATCTTCATAAGTGATATCTTATGATAAGTTTCTTTTTCTGTGTGACTTATTTCACTTAGAATCATCGTACCCGAATCCACCCATTTTGCTGCTACTGGTCTTATGACATTGATTTCATGGCTGAGGGATATTCCATCGTACGTAAGTACCACAATTTTTTGAACCATGTTTATATTTTCTGGGATACTTAAGGTGTATCCAAGTTGAGGTCCTTGTATGCAGTGCAGCCCTAAATTTTGGGGTGGCTCTGTCTTATTGATTTTCAGTTTTCCCAAGGTATATTCCCTAGACTGGTAGTGCCCTTGGCTCTGTAGCTCTGTTCTTTACTTGTTTTAGGGAACAGAATGCACTCCTCCAGAGAGGCAGTTGGCAATTTACATCCCGCCCATCAGCATAACAAGGCTCCCTGTTCTCCAGGGCCTGTCTTGCCTTTCTTGTTCTTACACATTTTGTGGATGTCCCTTTTGACCGGTGGGAAGTGATACTTCTTTGTAGTGCAGATTTGCATTGCCCGCTTGCTTGCTTGGCCAAAAAGGGCGTATGCGTTTTCTCCTGAATATATTCAGGAGAAAACGCATACGCCCTTTTTGGCCAAGTGCATCATTGTCGAAGTTGTGCCCCTCTTCCTGTGCTTTAAAGGCGATTCCAACGTACCTCTTGAAATCTGTTTCCTGCTATTCTGCCTCGCTTTCAAGTCCGCCTCGTTGCCTTCCCTCAACAGATTTTTGGACGATAGTTGTCCTTTATTACTCGGCCAGTTTGTGAATTGCTGTGCCCCTGAGCTCCATTTTTCAACTCGTTTTTGGTGAGCTGACCGCAAGTCCAAAATTTTGGTTCAGGACCTATACTGGTTCCCGGTGGGTGGCTGAGAATTTGGTTAATTCTTCTTCCTGCCGGGAAATTACAGTGATATGTGCCCGTCCAAATGCCTAACAGCTACTCTCTCATTGGTTCTCCCTCTTCCCTTTCATCCTCTGCCAAATTGGCAACGTGTGCGAACCAAGAGGTTAAAGGGGCTGTCTCTCCAAGTTGGGAGGTTGATAGTAAAGCAGACGGAAAGTCAAACCGGAGCACCAGGAGAGGGACTATTCGTTGAGTTTTAGAAACCTTTCGTATTCACAGTGTGTCCGTTCCCTAGGTTTCCCGAACATGTTATAGCTGTAGTACTATTCCCTTCAACCTGGAGAGTTTGGACCCATGGAATGGGTGCCATGCATTATTGCTTTAAAGGGTCTGCATTTGCTCACCCAATCTCACCAAGCATCTCAGTCCCAAGTGTCCCTCCTTATGCCACATCCAGCTGTCGTTGTAGATAGGGTCATTCCAGCTTTCATCAGAGACCCTGAAGGAATTGTAAAGAATTTCCCTTTTTTTTTTGTTTTGTTTTCGAAATTCCTTTTTATAGTGGGTTTGAGCTGATTCTCGCTGCCATGTTTATGCCAGTCTAGACACACTTGATTCCCTTACGGAGACATATCAATACATAGGTTTTAAGATTCTTACTAGTCAGATATATTCCTCTGCGGGAAATATGGGGTTTTGAGTCCCTTTCACTGAGGACGGTGTAGGTCTTGTCTATTCCATAGTTGGTTTTTGGAACGGTACCTGTGCTTATATCAAACTCTGGTTTTATGCATCACCCCACCTCTCCTTCCCCCTTAAGCAGGTATAAGAGTGTTTTCTAAATGTCAGACACTGTTCTCTTTCCTAACTCAGTTCAAGTGTAGCCATGTTTACAGGATCTTCATAAGTGATATCTTATGATAAGTTTCTTTTTCTGTGTGACTTATTTCACTTAGAATCATCGTACCCGAATCCACCCATTTTGCTGCTACTGGTCTTATGACATTGATTTCATGGCTGAGGGATATTCCATCGTACGTAAGTACCACAATTTTTTGAACCATGTTTATATTTTCTGGGATACTTAAGGTGTATCCAAGTTGAGGTCCTTGTATGCAGTGCAGCCCTAAATTTTGGGGTGGCTCTGTCTTATTGATTTTCAGTTTTCCCAAGGTATATTCCCTAGACTGGTAGTGCCCTTGGCTCTGTAGCTCTGTTCTTTACTTGTTTTAGGGAACAGAATGCACTCCTCCAGAGAGGCAGTTGGCAATTTACATCCCGCCCATCAGCATAACAAGGCTCCCTGTTCTCCAGGGCCTGTCTTGCCTTTCTTGTTCTTACACATTTTGTGGATGTCCCTTTTGACCGGTGGGAAGTGATACTTCTTTGTAGTGCAGATTTGCATTGCCCGATTGCTTGCTTGGCCAAAAAGGGCGTATGCGTTTTCTCCTGAATATATTCAGGAGAAAACGCATACGCCCTTTTTGGCCAAGTGCATCATTGTCGAAGTTGTGCCCCTCTTCCTGTGCTTTAAAGGCGATTCCAACGTACCTCTTGAAATCTGTTTCCTGCTATTCTGCCTCGCTTTCAAGTCCGCCTCGTTGCCTTCCCTCAACAGATTTTTGGACGAGAGTTGTCCTTTATTACTCGGCCAGTTTGTGAATTGCTGTGCCCCTGAGCTCCATTTTTCAACTCGTTTTTGGTGAGCTGACCACAAGTCCAAAATTTTGGTTCAGGACCTATACTGGTTCCCGGTGGGTGGCTGAGAATTTGGTTAATTCTTCTTCCTGCCGGGAAATTAGAGTGATATGTGCCCGTCCAAATGCCTAACAGCTACTCTCTCATTGGTTCTCCCTCTTCCCTTTCATCCTCTGCCAAATTGGCAACGTGTGCGAACCAAGAGGTTAAAGGGGCTGTCTCTCCAAGTTGGGAGGTTGATAGTAAAGCAGACGGAAAGTCAAACCGGAGCACCAGGAGAGGGACTATTCGTTGAGTTTTAGAAACCTTTCGTATTCACAGTGTGTCCGTTCCCTAGGTTTCCCGAACATGTTATAGCTGTAGTACTATTCCCTTCAACCTGGAGAGTTCGGACCCATGGAATGGGTGCCATGCATTATTGCTTTAAAGGGTCTGCATTTGCTCACCCAATCTCACCAAGCATCTCAGTCCCAAGTGTCCCTCCTTATGCCACATCCAGCTGTCGTTGTAGATAGGGTCATTCCAGCTTTCATCAGAGACCCTGAAGGAATTGTAAAGAATTTCCCTTTTTTTTTTGTTTTGTTTTCGAAATTCCTTTTTATAGTGGGTTTGAGCTGATTCTCGCTGCCATGTTTATGCCAGTCTAGACACACTTGATTCCCTTACGGAGACATATCAATACATAGGTTTTAAGATTCTTACTAGTCAGATATTTTCCTCTGCGGGAAATATGGGGTTTTGAGTCCCTTTCACTGAGGACGGTGTAGGTCTTGTCTATTCCATAGTTGGTTTTTGGAACGGTACCTGTGCTTATATCAAACTCTGGTTTTATGCATCACCCCACCTCTCCTTCCCCCTTAAGCAGGTATAAGAGTGTTTTCTAAATGTCAGACACTGTTCTCTTTCTTAACTCAGTTCAAGTGTAGCCATGTTTACAGGATCTTCATAAGTGATATCTTATGATAAGTTTCTTTTTCTGTGTGACTTATTTCACTTAGAATCATCGTACCTGAATCCACCCATTTTGTTGCTACTGGGCTTATGACATTGATTTCATGGCTGAGGGATATTCCATCATACGTAAGTACCACAATTTTTTGAACCATGTTTATATTTTCTGGGATACTTAAGGTGTATCCAAGTTGAGGTCCTTGTATGCAGTGCAGCCCTAAATTTTGGGGTGGCTCTGTCTTATTGATTTTCAGTTTTCCCAAGGTATATTCCCTAGACTGGTAGTGCCCTTGGCTCTGTAGCTCTGTTCTTTACTTGTTTTAGGGAACAGAATGCACTCCTCCAGAGAGGCAGTTGGCAATTTACATCCCACCCATCAGCATAACAAGGCTCCCTGTTCTCCAGGGCCTGTCTTGCCTTTCTTGTTCTTACACATTTTGTGGATGTCCCTTTTGACCGGTGGGAAGTGATACTTCTTTGTAGTGCAGATTTGCATTGCCCGCTTGCTTGCTTGGCCAAAAAGGGCGTATGCGTTTTCTCCTGAATATATTCAGGAGAAAACGCATACGCCCTTTTTGGCCAAGTGCATCATTGTCGAAGTTGTGCCCCTCTTCCTGTGCTTTAAAGGCGATTCCAACGTACCTCTTGAAATCTGTTTCCTGCTATTCTGCCTCGCTTTCAAGTCCGCCTCGTTGCCTTCCCTCAACAGATTTTTGGACGAGAGTTGTCCTTTATTACTCGGCCAGTTTGTGAATTGCTGTGCCCCTGAGCTCCATTTTTCAACTCGTTTTTGGTGAGCTGACCGCAAGTCCAAAATTTTGGTTCAGGACCTATACTGGTTCCCGGTGGGTGGCTGAGAATTTGGTTAATTCTTCTTCCTGCCGGGAAATTAGAGTGATATGTGCCCGTCCAAATGCCTAACAGCTACTCTCTCATTGGTTCTCCCTCTTCCCTTTCATCCTCTGCCAAATTGGCAACCTGTGCGAACCAAGAGGTTAAAGGGGCTGTCTCTCCAAGTTGGGAGGTTGATAGTAAAGCAGACGGAAAGTCAAACCGGAGCACCAGGAGAGGGACTATTCGTTGAGTTTTAGAAACCTTTCGTATTCACAGTGTGTCTGTTCCCTAGGTTTCCCGAACATGTTATAGCTGTAGTACTATTCCCTTCAACCTGGAGAGTTCGGACCCATGGAATGGGTGCCATGCATTATTGCTTTAAAGGGTCTGCATTTGCTCACCCAATCTCACCAAGCATCTCAGTCCCAAGTGTCCCTCCTTATGCCACATCCAGCTGTCGTTGTAGATAGGGTCATTCCAGCTTTCATCAGAGACCCTGAAGGAATTGTAAAGAATTTCCCAGTTTTTTTGTTTTGTTTTTGAAATTCATTTTTATAGTGGGTTTGAGCTGATTCTCGCTGCCATGTTTATGCCAGTCTAGACACACTTGATTCCCTTACGGAGACATATCAATACATAGGTTTTAAGATTCTTACTAGTCAGATATTTTCCTCTGCGGGAAATATGGGGTTTTGAGTCCCTTTCACTGAGGACGGTGTAGGTCTTGTCTATTCCATAGTTGGTTTTTGGAACGGTACCTGTGCTTATATCAAACTCTGGTTTTATGCATCACCCCACCTCTCCTTCCCCCTTAAGCAGGTATAAGAGTGTTTTCTAAATGTGAGACACTGTTCTCTTTCCTAACTCAGTTCAAGTGTAGCCATGTTTACAGGATCTTCATAAGTGATATCTTATGATAAGTTTCTTTTTCTGTGTGACTTATTTCACTTAGAATCATCGTACCCGAATCCACCCATTTTGTTGCTACTGGGCTTATGACATTGATTTCATGGCTGAGGGATATTCCATCATACGTAAGTACCACAATTTTTTGAACCATGTTTATATTTTCTGGGATACTTAAGGTGTATCCAAGTTGAGGTCCTTGTATGCAGTGCAGCCCTAAATTTTGGGGTGGCTCTGTCTTATTGATTTTCAGTTTTCCCAAGGTATATTCCCTAGACTGGTAGTGCCCTTGGCTCTGTAGCTCTGTTCTTTACTTGTTTTAGGGAACAGAATGCACTCCTCCAGAGAGGCAGTTGGCAATTTACATCCCGCCCATCAGCATAACAAGGCTCCCTGTTCTCCAGGGCCTGTCTTGCCTTTCTTGTTCTTACACATTTTGTGGATGTCCCTTTTGACCGGTGGGAAGTGATACTTCTTTGTAGTGCAGATTTGCATTGCCCGCTTGCTTGCTTGGCCAAAAAGGGCGTATGCGTTTTCTCCTGAATATATTCAGGAGAAAACGCATACGCCCTTTTTGGCCAAGTGCATCATTGTCGAAGTTGTGCCCCTCTTCCTGTGCTTTAAAGGCGATTCCAACGTACCTCTTGAAATCTGTTTCCTGCTATTCTGCCTCGCTTTCAAGTCCGCCTCGTTGCCTTCCCTCAACAGATTTTTGGACGATAGTTGTCCTTTATTACTCGGCCAGTTTGTGAATTGCTGTGCCCCTGAGCTCCATTTTTCAACTCGTTTTTGGTGAGCTGACCGCAAGTCCAAAATTTTGGTTCAGGACCTATACTGGTTCCCGGTGGGTTGCTGAGAATTTGGTTAATTCTTCTTCCTGCCGGGAAATTACAGTGATATGTGCCCGTCCAAATGCCTAACAGCTACTCTCTCATTGGTTCTCCCTCTTCCCTTTCATCCTCTGCCAAATTGGCAACCTGTGCGAACCAAGAGGTTAAAGGGGCTGTCTCTCCAAGTTGGGAGGTTGATAGTAAAGCAGACGGAAAGTCAAACCGGAGCACCAGGAGAGGGACTATTCGTTGAGTTTTACAAACCTTTCGTATTCACAGTGTGTCCGTTCTCTAGGTTTCCCGCACATGTTATAGCTGTAGTACTATTCCCTTCAACCTGGAGAGTTCGGACCCATGGAATGGGTGCCATGCATTATTGCTTTAAAGGGTCTGCATTTGCTCACCCAATCTCACCAATCGTCTCAGTCCCAAGTGTCCCTCCTTATGCCACATCCAGCTGTCGTTGTAGATAGGGTCATTCCAGCTTTCATCAGAGACCCTGAAGGAATTGTAAAGAATTTCCCAGTTTTTTTGTTTTGTTTTTGAAATTCCTTTTTATAGTGGGTTTGAGCTGATTCTCGCTGCCATGTTTATGCCAGTCTAGACACACTTGATTCCCTTACGGAGACATATCAATACATAGGTTGTAAGATTCTTACTAGTCAGATATTTTCCTCTGCGGGAAATATGGGGTTTTGAGTCCCTTTCACTGAGGACGGTGTAGGTCTTGTCTATTCCATAGTTGGTTTTTGGAACGGTACCTGTGCTTATATCAAACTCTGGTTTTATGCATCACCCCACCTCTCCTTCCCCCTTAAGCAGGTATAAGAGTGTTTTCTAAATGTCAGACACTGTTCTCTTTCCTAACTCAGTTCAAGTGTAGCCATGTTTACAGGATCTTCATAAGTGATATCTTATGATAAGTTTCTTTTTCTGTGTGACTTATTTCACTTAGAATCATCGTACCCGAATCCACCCATTTTGTTGCTACTGGGCTTATGACATTGATTTCATGGCTGAGGGATATTCCATCATACGTAAGTACCACAATTTTTTGAACCATGTTTATATTTTCTGGGATACTTAAGGTGTATCCAAGTTGAGGTCCTTGTATGCAGTGCAGCCCTAAATTTTGGGGTGGCTCTGTCTTATTGATTTTCAGTTTTCCCAAGGTATATTCCCTAGACTGGTAGTGCCCTTGGCTCTGTAGCTCTGTTCTTTACTTGTTTTAGGGAACAGAATGCACTCCTCCAGAGAGGCAGTTGGCAATTTACATCCCGCCCATCAGCATAACAAGGCTCCCTGTTCTCCAGGGCCTGTCTTGCCTTTCTGGTTCTTACACATTTTGTGGATGTCCCTTTTGACCGGTGGGAAGTGATACTTCTTTGTAGTGCAGATTTGCATTGCCCGCTTGCTTGCTTGGCCAAAAAGGGCGTATGCGTTTTCTCCTGAATATATTCAGGAGAAAACGCATACGCCCTTTTTGGCCAAGTGCATCATTGTCGAAGTTGTGCCCCTCTTCCTGTGCTTTAAAGGCGATTCCAACGTACCTCTTGAAATCTGTTTCCTGCTATTCTGCCTCGCTTTCAAGTCCGCCTCGTTGCCTTCCCTCAACAGATTTTTGGACGATAGTTGTCCTTTATTACTCGGCCAGTTTGTGAATTGCTGTGCCCCTGAGCTCCATTTTTCAACTCGTTTTTGGTGAGCTGACCGCAAGTCCAAAATTTTGGTTCAGGACCTATACTGGTTCCCGGTGGGTTGCTGAGAATTTGGTTAATTCTTCTTCCTGCCGGGAAATTACAGTGATATGTGCCCGTCCAAATGCCTAACAGCTACTCTCTCATTGGTTCTCCCTCTTCCCTTTCATCCTCTGCCAAATTGGCAACCTGTGCGAACCAAGAGGTTAAAGGGGCTGTCTCTCCAAGTTGGGAGGTTGATAGTAAAGCAGACGGAAAGTCAAACCGGAGCACCAGGAGAGGGACTATTCGTTGAGTTTTAGAAACCTTTCGTATTCACAGTGTGTCCGTTCTCTAGGTTTCCCGCACATGTTATAGCTGTAGTACTATTCCCTTCAACCTGGAGAGTTCGGACCCATGGAATGGGTGCCATGCATTATTGCTTTAAAGGGTCTGCATTTGCTCACCCAATCTCACCAATCGTCTCAGTCCCAAGTGTCCCTCCTTATGCCACATCCAGCTGTCGTTGTAGATAGGGTCATTCCAGCTTTCATCAGAGACCCTGAAGGAATTGTAAAGAATTTCCCAGTTTTTTTGTTTTGTTTTTGAAATTCCTTTTTATAGTGGGTTTGAGCTGATTCTCGCTGCCATGTTTATGCCAGTCTAGACACACTTGATTCCCTTACGGAGACATATCAATACATAGGTTTTAAGATTCTTACTAGTCAGATATTTTCCTCTGCGGGAAATATGGGGTTTTGAGTCCCTTTCACTGAGGACGGTGTAGGTCTTGTCTATTCCATAGTTGGTTTTTGGAACGGTACGTGTGCTTATATCAAACTCTGGTTTTATGCATCTCCCCACCTCTCCTTCCCCCTTAAGCAGGTATAAGAGTGTTTTCTAAATGTGAGACACTGTTCTCTTTCCTAACTCAGTTCAAGTGTAGCCATGTTTACAGGATCTTCATAAGTGATATCTTATGATAAGTTTCTTTTTCTGTGTGACTTATTTCACTTAGAATCATCGTACCCGAATCCACCCATTTTGTTGCTACTGGGCTTATGACATTGATTTCATGGCTGAGGGATATTCCATCATACGTAAGTACCACAATTTTTTGAACCATGTTTATATTTTCTGGGATACTTAAGGTGTATCCAAGTTGAGGTCCTTGTATGCAGTGCAGCCCTAAATTTTGGGGTGGCTCTGTCTTATTGATTTTCAGTTTTCCCAAGGTATATTCCCTAGACTGGTAGTGCCCTTGGCTCTGTAGCTCTGTTCTTTACTTGTTTTAGGGAACAGAATGCACTCCTCCAGAGAGGCAGTTGGCAATTTACATCCCGCCCATCAGCATAACAAGGCTCCCTGTTCTCCAGGGCCTGTCTTGCCTTTCTTGTTCTTACACATTTTGTGGATGTCCCTTTTGACCGGTGGGAAGTGATACTTCTTTGTAGTGCAGATTTGCATTGCCCGCTTGCTTGCTTGGCCAAAAAGGGCGTATGCGTTTTCTCCTGAATATATTCAGGAGAAAACGCATACGCCCTTTTTGGCCAAGTGCATCATTGTCGAAGTTGTGCCCCTCTTCCTCTGCTTTAAAGGCGATTCCAACGTACCTCTTGAAATCTGTTTCCTGCTATTCTGCCTCGCTTTCAAGTCCGCCTCGTTGCCTTCCCTCAACAGATTTTTGGACGATAGTTGTCCTTTATTACTCGGCCAGTTTGTGAATTGCTGTGCCCCTGAGCTCCATTTTTCAACTCGTTTTTGGTGAGCTGACCGCAAGTCCAAAATTTTGGTTCAGGACCTATACTGGTTCCCGGTGGGTTGCTGAGAATTTGGTTAATTCTTCTTCCTGCCGGGAAATTACAGTGATATGTGCCCGTCCAAATGCCTAACAGCTACTCTCTCATTGGTTCTCCCTCTTCCCTTTCATCCTCTGCCAAATTGGCAACGTGTGCGAACCAAGAGGTTAAAGGGGCTGTCTCTCCAAGTTGGGAGGTTGATAGTAAAGCAGACGGAAAGTCAAACCGGAGCACCAGGAGAGGGACTATTCGTTGAGTTTTAGAAACCTTTCGTATTCACAGTGTGTCCGTTCTCTAGGTTTCCCGCACATGTTATAGCTGTAGTACTATTCCCTTCAACCTGGAGAGTTCGGACCCATGGAATGGGTGCCATGCATTATTGCTTTAAAGGGTCTGCATTTGCTCACCCAATCTCACCAATCGTCTCAGTCCCAAGTGTCCCTCCTTATGCCACATCCAGCTGTCGTTGTAGATAGGGTCATTCCAGCTTTCATCAGAGACCCTGAAGGAATTGTAAAGAATTTCCCAGTTTTTTTGTTTTGTTTTTGAAATTCCTTTTTATAGTGGGTTTGAGCTGATTCTCGCTGCCATGTTTATGCCAGTCTAGACACACTTGATTCCCTTACGGAGACATATCAATACATAGGTTTTAAGATTCTTACTAATCAGATATTTTCCTCTGAGGGAAATATGGGGTTTTGAGTCCCTTTCACTGAGAACGGTGTAGGTCTTGTCTATTCCATAGTTGGTTTTTGGAACGGTACGTGTGCTTATATCAAACTCTGGTTTTATGCATCACCCCACCTCTCCTTCCCCCTTAAGCAGGTATAAGAGTGTTTTCTAAATGTCAGACACTGTTCTCTTTCCTAACTCAGTTCAAGTGTAGCCATGTTTACAGGATCTTCATAAGTGATATCTTATGATAAGTTTCTTTTTCTGTGTGACTTATTTCACTTAGAATCATCGTACCTGAATCCACCCATTTTGCTGCTACTGGTCTTAAGACATTGATTTCATGGCTGAGGGATATTCCATCGTACGTAAGTACCACAATTTTTTGAACCATGTTTATATTTTCTGGGATACTTAAGGTGTATCCAAGTTGAGGTCCTTGTATGCAGTGCAGCCCTAAATTTTGGGGTGGCTCTGTCTTATTGATTTTCAGTTTTCCCAAGGTATATTCCCTAGACTGGTAGTGCCCTTGGCTCTGTAGCTCTGTTCTTTACTTGTTTTAGGGAACAGAATGCACTCCTCCAGAGAGGCAGTTGGCAATTTACATCCCGCCCATCAGCATAACAAGGCTCCCTGTTCTCCAGGGCCTGTCTTGCCTTTCTTGTTCTTACACATTTTGTGGATGTCCCTTTTGACCGGTGGGAAGTGATACTTCTTTGTAGTGCAGATTTGCATTGCCCGCTTGCTTGCTTGGCCAAAAAGGGCGTATGCGTTTTCTCCTGAATATATTCAGGAGAAAACGCATACGCCCTTTTTGGCCAAGTGCATCATTGTCGAAGTTGTGCCCCTCTTCCTGTGCTTTAAAGGCGATTCCAACGTACCTCTTGAAATCTGTTTCCTGCTATTCTGCCTCGCTTTCAAGTCCGCCTCGTTGCCTTCCCTCAACAGATTTTTGGACGATAGTTGTCCTTTATTACTCGGCCAGTTTGTGAATTGCTGTGCCCCTGAGCTCCATTTTTCAACTCGTTTTTGGTGAGCTGACCGCAAGTCCAAAATTTTGGTTCAGGACCTATACTGGTTCCCGGTGGGTGGCTGAGAATTTGGTTAATTCTTCTTCCTGCCGGGAAATTACAGTGATATGTGCCCGTCCAAATGCCTAACAGCTACTCTCTCATTGGTTCTCCCTCTTCCCTTTCATCCTCTGCCAAATTGGCAACGTGTGCGAACCAAGAGGTTAAAGGGGCTGTCTCTCCAAGTTGGGAGGTTGATAGTAAAGCAGACGGAAAGTCAAACCGGAGCACCAGGAGAGGGACTATTCGTTGAGTTTTAGAAACCTTTCGTATTCACAGTGTGTCCGTTCCCTAGGTTTCCCGAACATGTTATAGCTGTAGTAATATTCCCTTCAACCTGGAGATTTCGGACCCATGGAATGGGTGCCATGCATTATTGCTTTAAAGGGTCTGCATTTGCTCACCCAATCTCACCAAGCATCTCAGTCCCAAGTGTCCCTCCTTATGCCACATCCAGCTGTCGTTGTAGATAGGGTCATTCCAGCTTTCATCAGAGACCCTGAAGGAATTGTAAAGAATTTCCCAGTTTTTTTGTTTTGTTTTTGAAATTCCTTTTTATAGTGGGTTTGAGCTGATTCTCGCTGCCATGTTTATGCCAGTCTAGACACACTTGATTCCCTTACGGAGACATATCAATACATAGGTTTTAAGATTCGTACTAGTCAGATATTTTCCTCTGCGGGAAATATGGGGTTTTGAGTCCCTTTCACTGAGGACGGTGTAGGTCTTGTCTATTCCATAGTTGGTTTTTGGAACGGTACCTGTGCTTATATCAAACTCTGGTTTTATGCATCACCCCACCTCTCCTTCCCCCTTAAGCAGGTATAAGAGTGTTTTCTAAATGTCAGACACTGTTCTCTTTCCTAACTCAGTTCAAGTGTAGCCATGTTTACAGGATCTTCATAAGTGATATCTTATGATAAGTTTCTTTTTCTGTGTGACTTATTTCACTTAGAATCATCGTACCTGAATCCACCCATTTTGCTGCTACTGGGCTTATGACATTGATTTCATGGCTGAGGGATATTCCATCATACGTAAGTACCACAATTTTTTGAACCATGTTTATATTTTCTGGGATACTTAAGGTGTATCCAAGTTGAGGTCCTTGTATGCAATGCAGCCCTAAATTTTGGGGTGGCTCTGTCTTATTGATTTTCAGTTTTCCCAAGGTATATTCCCTAGACTGGTAGTGCCCTTGGCTCTGTAGCTCTGTTCTTTACTTGTTTTAGGGAACAGAATGCACTCCTCCAGAGAGGCAGTTGGCAATTTACATCCCGCCCATCAGCATAACAAGGCTCCCTGTTCTCCAGGGCCTGTCTTGCCTTTCTTGTTCTTACACATTTTGTGGATGTCCCTTTTGACCGGTGGGAAGTGATACTTCTTTGTAGTGCAGATTTGCATTGCCCGCTTGCTTGCTTGGCCAAAAAGGGCGTATGCGTTTTCTCCTGAATATATTCAGGAGAAAACGCATATGCAGTTTTTGGCCAAGTGCATCATTGTCGAAGTTGTGCCCCTCTTCCTGTGCTTTAAAGGCGATTGCAACGTACCTCTTGAAATCTGTTTCCTGCTATTCTGCCTCGCTTTCAAGTCCGCCTCGTTGCCTTCCCTCAACAGATTTTTGGACGAGAGTTGTCCTTTATTACTCGGCCAGTTTGTGAATTGCTGTGCCCCTGAGCTCCATTTTTCAACTCGTTTTTGGTGAGCTGACCGCAAGTCCAAAATTTTGGTTCAGGACCTATACTGGTTCCCGGTGGGTGGCTGAGAATTTGGTTAATTCTTCTTCCTGCCGGGAAATTACAGTGATATGTGCCCGTCCAAATGCCTAACAGCTACTCTCTCATTGGTTCTCCCTCTTCCCTTTCATCCTCTGCCAAATTGGCAACCTGTGCGAACCAAGAGGTTAAAGGGGCTGTCTCTCCAAGTTGGGAGGTTGATAGTAAAGCAGACGGAAAGTCAAACCGGAGCACCAGGAGAGGGACTATTCGTTGAGTTTTAGAAACCTTTCGTATTCACAGTGTGTCCGTTCTCTAGGTTTCCCGCACATGTTATAGCTATAGTAATATTCCCTTCAACCTGGAGATTTCGGACCCATGGAATGGGTGCCATGCATTATTGCTTTAAAGGGTCTGCATTTGCTCACCCAATCTCACCAATCGTCTCAGTCCCAAGTGTCCCTCCTTATGCCACATCCAGCTGTCGTTGTAGATAGGGTCATTCCAGCTTTCATCAGAGACCCTGAAGGAATTGTAAAGAATTTCCCTTTTTTTTTGTTTTGTTTTCGAAATTCCATTTTATAGTGGGTTTGAGCTGATTCTCGCTGCCATGTTTATGCCAGTCTAGACACACTTGATTCCCTTACGGAGACATATCAATACATAGGTTTTAAGATTCTTACTAGTCAGATATTTTCCTCTGCGGGAAATATGGGGTTTTGAGTCCCTTTCACTGAGGACGGTGTAGGTCTTGTCTATTCCATAGTTGGTTTTTGGAACGGTACCTGTGCTTATATCAAACTCTGGTTTTATGCATCACCCCACCTCTCCTTCCCCCTTAAGCAGGTATAAGAGTGTTTTCTAAATGTGAGACACTGTTCTCTTTCCTAACTCAGTTCAAGTGTAACCATGTTTACAGGATCTTCATAAGTGATATCTTATGATAAGTTTCTTTTTCTGTGTGACTTATTTCACTTAGAATCATCGTACCCGAATCCACCCATTTTGCTGCTACTGGTCTTATGACATTGATTTCATGGCTGAGGGATATTCCATCGTACGTAAGTACCACAATTTTTTGAACCATGTTTATATTTTCTGGGATACTTAAGGTGTATCCAAGTTGAGGTCCTTGTATGCAGTGCAGCCCTAAATTTTGGGGTGGCTCTGTCTTATTGATTTTCAGTTTTCCCAAGGTATATTCCCTAGACTGGTAGTGCCCTTGGCTCTGTAGCTCTGTTCTTTACTTGTTTTATGGAACAGAATGCACTCCTCCAGAGAGGCAGTTGGCAATTTACATCCCGCCCATCAGCATAACAAGGCTCCCTGTTCTCCAGGGCCTGTCTTGCCTTTCTGGTTCTTACACATTTTGTGGATGTCCCTTTTGACCGGTGGGAAGTGATACTTCTTTGTAGTGCAGATTTGCATTGCCCGCTTGCTTGCTTGGCCAAAAAGGGCGTATGCGTTTTCTCCTGAATATATTCAGGAGAAAACGCATACGCCCTTTTTGGCCAAGTGCATCATTGTCGAAGTTGTGCCCCTCTTCCTGTGCTTTAAAGGCGATTCCAACGTACCTCTTGAAATCTGTTTCCTGCTATTCTGCCTCGCTTTCAAGTCCGCCTCGTTGCCTTCCCTCAACAGATTTTTGGACGATAGTTGTCCTTTATTACTCGGCCAGTTTGTGAATTGCTGTGCCCCTGAGCTCCATTTTTCAACTCGTTTTTGGTGAGCTGACCGCAAGTCCAAAATTTTGGTTCAGGACCTATACTGGTTTCCGGTGTGTGGCTGAGAATTTGGTTAATTCTTCTTCCTGCCGGGAAATTACAGTGATATGTGCCCGTCCAAATGCCTAACAGCTACTCTCTCATTGGTTCTCCCTCTTCCCTTTCATCCTCTGCCAAATTGGCAACCTGTGCGAACCAAGAGGTTAAAGGGGCTGTCTCTCCAAGTTGGGAGGTTGATAGTAAAGCAGACGGAAAGTCAAACCGGAGCACCAGGAGAGGGACTATTCGTTGAGTTTTAGAAACCTTTCGTATTCACAGTGTGTCCGTTCTCTAGGTTTCCCGCACATGTTATAGCTATAGTAATATTCCCTTCAACCTGGAGATTTCGGACCCATGGAATGGGTGCCATGCATTATTGCTTTAAAGGGTCTGCATTTGCTCACCCAATCTCACCAATCGTCTCAGTCCCAAGTGTCCCTCCTTATGCCACATCCAGCTGTCGTTGTAGATAGGGTCATTCCAGCTTTCATCAGAGACCCTGAAGGAATTGTAAAGAATTTCCCTTTTTTTTTGTTTTGTTTTCGAAATTCCATTTTATAGTGGGTTTGAGCTGATTCTCGCTGCCATGTTTATGCCAGTCTAGACACACTTGATTCCCTTACGGAGACATATCAATACATAGGTTTTAAGATTCTTACTAGTCAGATATTTTCCTCTGCGGGAAATATGGGGTTTTGAGTCCCTTTCACTGAGGACGGTGTAGGTCTTGTCTATTCCATAGTTGGTTTTTGGAACGGTACCTGTGCTTATATCAAACTCTGGTTTTATGCATCACCCCACCTCTCCTTCCCCCTTAAGCAGGTATAAGAGTGTTTTCTAAATGTGAGACACTGTTCTCTTTCCTAACTCAGTTCATGTGTAACCATGTTTACAGGATCTTCATAAGTGATATCTTATGATAAGTTTCTTTTTCTGTGTGACTTATTTCACTTAGAATCATCGTACCCGAATCCACCCATTTTGCTGCTACTGGTCTTATGACATTGATTTCATGGCTGAGGGATATTCCATCGTACGTAAGTACCACAATTTTTTGAACCATGTTTATATTTTCTGATACTTAAGGTGTATCCAAGTTGAGGTCCTTGTATGCAGTGCAGCCCTAAATTTTGGGGTGGCTCTGTCTTATTGATTTTCAGTTTTCCAAGGTATATTCCCTAGACTGGTAGTGCCCTTGGCTCTGTAGCTCTGTTCTTTACTTGTTTTAGGGAACAGAATGCACTCCTCCAGAGAGGCAGTTGGCAATTTACATCCCGCCCATCAGCATAACAAGGCTCCCTGTTCTCCAGGGCCTGTCTTGCCTTTCTTGTTCTTACACATTTTGTGGATGTCCCTTTTGACCGGGTGGGAAGTGATACTTCTTTGTAGTGCAGATTTGCATTGCCCGCTTGCTTGCTTGGCCAAAAAGGGCGTATGCGTTTTCTCCTGAATATATTCAGGAGAAAAACGCATACGCCCTTTTTGGCCAAGTGCATCATTGTCGAAGTTGTGCCCCTCTTCCTGTGCTTTAAAGGCGATTCCAACGTACCTCTTGAAATCTGTTTCCTGCTATTCTGCCTCACTTTCAAGTCCGCCTCGTTGCCTTCCCTCAACAGATTTTTGGACGATAGTTGTCCTTTATTACTCGGCCAGTTTGTGAATTGCTGTGCCCCTGAGCTCCATTTTTCAACTCGTTTTGGTGAGCTGACCGCAAGTCCAAAATTTTGGTTCAGGACCTATACTGGTTTCCGGGTCGTGTGGCTGAGAATTTGGTTAATTCTTCTTCCTGCCGGGAAATTACAGTGATATGTGCCCGTCCAAATGCCTAACAGCTACTCTCTCATTGGTTCTCCCTCTTCCCTTTCATCCTCTGCCAAATTGGCAACGTGTGCGAACCAAGAGGTTAAAGGGGCTGTCTCTCCAAGTTGGGAGGTTGATAGTAAAGCAGACGGAAAGTCAAACCGGAGCACCAGGAGAGGGACTATTCGTTGAGTTTTAGAAACCTTTCGTATTCACAGTGTGTCCGTTCCCTAGGTTTCCCGAACATGTTATAGCTGTAGTACTATCCCTTCAACCTGGAGAGTTCGGACCCATGGAATGGGTGCCATGCATTATTGCTTTAAAGGGTCTGCATTTGCTCACCCAATCTCACCAAGCATCTCAGTCCCAAGTGTCCCTCCTTATGCCACATCCAGCTGTCGTTGTAGATAGGGTCATTCCAGCTTTCATCAGAGACCCTGAAGGAATTGTAAAGAATTTCCCAGTTTTGTTTGTTTTGTTTTTGAAATTCCTTTTTATAGTGGGTTTGAGCTGATTCTCGCTGCCATGTTTATGCCAGTCTAGACACACTTGATTCCCTTACGGAGACATATCAATACATAGGTTTTAAGATTCTTACTAGTCAGATATTTTCCTCTGCGGGAAATATGGGGTTTTGAGTCCCTTTCACTGAGGACGGTGTAGGTCTTGTCTATTCCATAGTTGGTTTTTGGAACGGTACCTGTGCTTATATCAAACTCTGGTTTTATGCATCACCCCACCTCTCCTTCCGCCTTAAGCAGGTATAAGAGTGTTTTCTAAATGTCAGACACTGTTCTCTTTCCTAACTCAGTTCAAGTGTAGCCATGTTTACAGGATCTTCATAAGTGATATCTTATGATAAGTTTCTTTTTCTGTGTGACTTATTTCACTTAGAATCATCGTACCTGAATCCACCCATTTTGTTGCTACTGGGCTTATGACATTGATTTCATGGCTGAGGGATATTCCATCATACGTAAGTACCACAATTTTTTGAACCATGTTTATATTTTCTGGGATACTTAAGGTGTATCCAAGTTGAGGTCCTTGTATGCAGTGCAGCCCTAAATTTTGGGGTGGCTCTGTCTTATTGATTTTCAGTTTTCCCAAGGTATATTCCCTAGACTGGTAGTGCCCTTGGCTCTGTAGCTCTGTTCTTTACTTGTTTTAGGGAACAGAATGCACTCCTCCAGAGAGGCAGTTGGCAATTTACATCCCGCCCATCAGCATAACAAGGCTCCCTGTTCTCCAGGGCCTGTCTTGCCTTTCTTGTTCTTACACATTTTGTGGATGTCCCTTTTGACCGGTGGGAAGTGATACTTCTTTGTAGTGCAGATTTGCATTGCCCGCTTGCTTGCTTGGCCAAAAAGGGCGTATGCGTTTTCTCCTGAATATATTCAGGAGAAAACGCATACGCCCTTTTTGGCCAAGTGCATCATTGTCGAAGTTGTGCCCCTCTTCCTGTGCTTTAAAGGCGATTCCAACGTACCTCTTGAAATCTGTTTCCTGCTATTCTGCCTCGCTTTCAAGTCCGCCTCGTTGCCTTCCCTCAACAGATTTTTGGACGATAGTTGTCCTTTATTACTCGGCCAGTTTGTGAATTGCTGTGCCCCTGAGCTCCATTTTTCAACTCGTTTTTGGTGAGCTGACCGCAAGTCCAAAATTTTGGTTCAGGACCTATACTGGTTTCCGGTGTGTGGCTGAGAATTTGGTTAATTCTTCTTCCTGCCGGGAAATTACAGTGATATGTGCCCGTCCAAATGCCTAACAGCTACTCTCTCATTGGTTCTCCCTCTTCCCTTTCATCCTCTGCCAAATTGGCAACCTGTGCGAACCAAGAGGTTAAAGGGGCTGTCTCTCCAAGTTGGGAGGTTGATAGTAAAGCAGACGGAAAGTCAAACCGGAGCACCAGGAGAGGGACTATTCGTTGAGTTTTAGAAACCTTTCGTATTCACAGTGTGTCCGTTCTCTAGGTTTCCCGCACATGTTATAGCTATAGTAATATTCCCTTCAACCTGGAGATTTCGGACCCATGGAATGGGTGCCATGCATTATTGCTTTAAAGGGTCTGCATTTGCTCACCCAATCTCACCAATCGTCTCAGTCCCAAGTGTCCCTCCTTATGCCACATCCAGCTGTCGTTGTAGATAGGGTCATTCCAGCTTTCATCAGAGACCCTGAAGGAATTGTAAAGAATTTCCCTTTTTTTTTGTTTTGTTTTCGAAATTCCATTTTATAGTGGGTTTGAGCTGATTCTCGCTGCCATGTTTATGCCAGTCTAGACACACTTGATTCCCTTACGGAGACATATCAATACATAGGTTTTAAGATTCTTACTAGTCAGATATTTTCCTCTGCGGGAAATATGGGGTTTTGAGTCCCTTTCACTGAGGACGGTGTAGGTCTTGTCTATTCCATAGTTGGTTTTTGGAACGGTACCTGTGCTTATATCAAACTCTGGTTTTATGCATCACCCCACCTCTCCTTCCCCCTTAAGCAGGTATAAGAGTGTTTTCTAAATGTGAGACACTGTTCTCTTTCCTAACTCAGTTCAAGTGTAACCATGTTTACAGGATCTTCATAAGTGATATCTTATGATAAGTTTCTTTTTCTGTGTGACTTATTTCACTTAGAATCATCGTACCCGAATCCACCCATTTTGCTGCTACTGGTCTTATGACATTGATTTCATGGCTGAGGGATATTCCATCGTACGTAAGTACCACAATTTTTTGAACCATGTTTATATTTTCTGGGATACTTAAGGTGTATCCAAGTTGAGGTCCTTGTATGCAGTGCAGCCCTAAATTTTGGGGTGGCTCTGTCTTATTGATTTTCAGTTTTCCCAAGGTATATTCCCTAGACTGGTAGTGCCCTTGGCTCTGTAGCTCTGTTCTTTACTTGTTTTATGGAACAGAATGCACTCCTCCAGAGAGGCAGTTGGCAATTTACATCCCGCCCATCAGCATAACAAGGCTCCCTGTTCTCCAGGGCCTGTCTTGCCTTTCTTGTTCTTACACATTTTGTGGATGTCCCTTTTGACCGGTGGGAAGTGATACTTCTTTGTAGTGCAGATTTGCATTGCCCGCTTGCTTGCTTGGCCAAAAAGGGCGTATGCGTTTTCTCCTGAATATATTCAGGAGAAAACGCATACGCCCTTTTTGGCCAAGTGCATCATTGTCGAAGTTGTGCCCCTCTTCCTGTGCTTTAAAGGCGATTCCAACGTACCTCTTGAAATCTGTTTCCTGCTATTCTGCCTCGCTTTCAAGTCCGCCTCGTTGCCTTCCCTCAACAGATTTTTGGACGATAGTTGTCCTTTATTACTCGGCCAGTTTGTGAATTGCTGTGCCCCTGAGCTCCATTTTTCAACTCGTTTTTGGTGAGCTGACCGCAAGTCCAAAATTTTGGTTCAGGACCTATACTGGTTTCCGGTGTGTGGCTGAGAATTTGGTTAATTCTTCTTCCTGCCGGGAAATTACAGTGATATGTGCCCGTCCAAATGCCTAACAGCTACTCTCTCATTGGTTCTCCCTCTTCCCTTTCATCCTCTGCCAAATTGGCAACGTGTGCGAACCAAGAGGTTAAAGGGGCTGTCTCTCCAAGTTGGGAGGTTGATAGTAAAGCAGACGGAAAGTCAAACCGGAGCACCAGGAGAGGGACTATTCGTTGAGTTTTAGAAACCTTTCGTATTCACAGTGTGTCCGTTCCCTAGGTTTCCCGAACATGTTATAGCTGTAGTACTATTCCCTTCAACCTGGAGAGTTCGGACCCATGGAATGGGTGCCATGCATTATTGCTTTAAAGGGTCTGCATTTGCTCACCCAATCTCACCAAGCATCTCAGTCCCAAGTGTCCCTCCTTATGCCACATCCAGCTGTCGTTGTAGATAGGGTCATTCCAGCTTTCATCAGAGACCCTGAAGGAATTGTAAAGAATTTCCCAGTTTTTTTGTTTTGTTTTTGAAATTCCTTTTTATAGTGGGTTTGAGCTGATTCTCGCTGCCATGTTTATGCCAGTCTAGACACACTTGATTCCCTTACGGAGACATATCAATACATAGGTTTTAAGATTCTTACTAGTCAGATATTTTCCTCTGCGGGAAATATGGGGTTTTGAGTCCCTTTCACTGAGGACGGTGTAGGTCTTGTCTATTCCATAGTTGGTTTTTGGAACGGTACCTGTGCTTATATCAAACTCTGGTTTTATGCATCACCCCACCTCTCCTTCCGCCTTAAGCAGGTATAAGAGTGTTTTCTAAATGTCAGACACTGTTCTCTTTCCTAACTCAGTTCAAGTGTAGCCATGTTTACAGGATCTTCATAAGTGATATCTTATGATAAGTTTCTTTTTCTGTGTGACTTATTTCACTTAGAATCATCGTACCTGAATCCACCCATTTTGTTGCTACTGGGCTTATGACATTGATTTCATGGCTGAGGGATATTCCATCATACGTAAGTACCACAATTTTTTGAACCATGTTTATATTTTCTGGGATACTTAAGGTGTATCCAAGTTGAGGTCCTTGTATGCAGTGCAGCCCTAAATTTTGGGGTGGCTCTGTCTTATTGATTTTCAGTTTTCCCAAGGTATATTCCCTAGACTGGTAGTGCCCTTGGCTCTGTAGCTCTGTTCTTTACTTGTTTTAGGGAACAGAATGCACTCCTCCAGAGAGGCAGTTGGCAATTTACATCCCGCCCATCAGCATAACAAGGCTCCCTGTTCTCCAGGGCCTGTCTTGCCTTTCTTGTTCTTACACATTTTGTGGATGTCCCTTTTGACCGGTGGGAAGTGATACTTCTTTGTAGTGCAGATTTGCATTGCCCGCTTGCTTGCTTGGCCAAAAAGGGCGTATGCGTTTTCTCCTGAATATATTCAGGAGAAAACGCATACGCCCTTTTTGGCCAAGTGCATCATTGTCGAAGTTGTGCCCCTCTTCCTGTGCTTTAAAGGCGATTCCAACGTACCTCTTGAAATCTGTTTCCTGCTATTCTGCCTCGCTTTCAAGTCCGCCTCGTTGCCTTCCCTCAACAGATTTTTGGACGATAGTTGTCCTTTATTACTCGGCCAGTTTGTGAATTGCTGTGCCCCTGAGCTCCATTTTTCAACTCGTTTTTGGTGAGCTGACCGCAAGTCCAAAATTTTGGTTCAGGACCTATACTGGTTTCCGGTGTGTGGCTGAGAATTTGGTTAATTCTTCTTCCTGCCGGGAAATTACAGTGATATGTGCCCGTCCAAATGCCTAACAGCTACTCTCTCATTGGTTCTCCCTCTTCCCTTTCATCCTCTGCCAAATTGGCAACCTGTGCGAACCAAGAGGTTAAAGGGGCTGTCTCTCCAAGTTGGGAGGTTGATAGTAAAGCAGACGGAAAGTCAAACCGGAGCACCAGGAGAGGGACTATTCGTTGAGTTTTAGAAACCTTTCGTATTCACAGTGTGTCCGTTCTCTAGGTTTCCCGCACATGTTATAGCTATAGTAATATTCCCTTCAACCTGGAGATTTCGGACCCATGGAATGGGTGCCATGCATTATTGCTTTAAAGGGTCTGCATTTGCTCACCCAATCTCACCAATCGTCTCAGTCCCAAGTGTCCCTCCTTATGCCACATCCAGCTGTCGTTGTAGATAGGGTCATTCCAGCTTTCATCAGAGACCCTGAAGGAATTGTAAAGAATTTCCCTTTTTTTTTGTTTTGTTTTCGAAATTCCATTTTATAGTGGGTTTGAGCTGATTCTCGCTGCCATGTTTATGCCAGTCTAGACACACTTGATTCCCTTACGGAGACATATCAATACATAGGTTTTAAGATTCTTACTAGTCAGATATTTTCCTCTGCGGGAAATATGGGGTTTTGAGTCCCTTTCACTGAGGACGGTGTAGGTCTTGTCTATTCCATAGTTGGTTTTTGGAACGGTACCTGTGCTTATATCAAACTCTGGTTTTATGCATCACCCCACCTCTCCTTCCCCCTTAAGCAGGTATAAGAGTGTTTTCTAAATGTGAGACACTGTTCTCTTTCCTAACTCAGTTCAAGTGTAACCATGTTTACAGGATCTTCATAAGTGATATCTTATGATAAGTTTCTTTTTCTGTGTGACTTATTTCACTTAGAATCATCGTACCCGAATCCACCCATTTTGCTGCTACTGGTCTTATGACATTGATTTCATGGCTGAGGGATATTCCATCGTACGTAAGTACCACAATTTTTTGAACCATGTTTATATTTTCTGGGATACTTAAGGTGTATCCAAGTTGAGGTCCTTGTATGCAGTGCAGCCCTAAATTTTGGGGTGGCTCTGTCTTATTGATTTTCAGTTTTCCCAAGGTATATTCCCTAGACTGGTAGTGCCCTTGGCTCTGTAGCTCTGTTCTTTACTTGTTTTATGGAACAGAATGCACTCCTCCAGAGAGGCAGTTGGCAATTTACATCCCGCCCATCAGCATAACAAGGCTCCCTGTTCTCCAGGGCCTGTCTTGCCTTTCTTGTTCTTACACATTTTGTGGATGTCCCTTTTGACCGGTGGGAAGTGATACTTCTTTGTAGTGCAGATTTGCATTGCCCGCTTGCTTGCTTGGCCAAAAAGGGCGTATGCGTTTTCTCCTGAATATATTCAGGAGAAAACGCATACGCCCTTTTTGGCCAAGTGCATCATTGTCGAAGTTGTGCCCCTCTTCCTGTGCTTTAAAGGCGATTCCAACGTACCTCTTGAAATCTGTTTCCTGCTATTCTGCCTCGCTTTCAAGTCCGCCTCGTTGCCTTCCCTCAACAGATTTTTGGACGATAGTTGTCCTTTATTACTCGGCCAGTTTGTGAATTGCTGTGCCCCTGAGCTCCATTTTTCAACTCGTTTTTGGTGAGCTGACCGCAAGTCCAAAATTTTGGTTCAGGACCTATACTGGTTTCCGGTGTGTGGCTGAGAATTTGGTTAATTCTTCTTCCTGCCGGGAAATTACAGTGATATGTGCCCGTCCAAATGCCTAACAGCTACTCTCTCATTGGTTCTCCCTCTTCCCTTTCATCCTCTGCCAAATTGGCAACGTGTGCGAACCAAGAGGTTAAAGGGGCTGTCTCTCCAAGTTGGGAGGTTGATAGTAAAGCAGACGGAAAGTCAAACCGGAGCACCAGGAGAGGGACTATTCGTTGAGTTTTAGAAACCTTTCGTATTCACAGTGTGTCCGTTCCCTAGGTTTCCCGAACATGTTATAGCTGTAGTACTATTCCCTTCAACCTGGAGAGTTCGGACCCATGGAATGGGTGCCATGCATTATTGCTTTAAAGGGTCTGCATTTGCTCACCCAATCTCACCAAGCATCTCAGTCCCAAGTGTCCCTCCTTATGCCACATCCAGCTGTCGTTGTAGATAGGGTCATTCCAGCTTTCATCAGAGACCCTGAAGGAATTGTAAAGAATTTCCCAGTTTTTTTGTTTTGTTTTTGAAATTCCTTTTTATAGTGGGTTTGAGCTGATTCTCGCTGCCATGTTTATGCCAGTCTAGACACACTTGATTCCCTTACGGAGACATATCAATACATAGGTTTTAAGATTCTTACTAGTCAGATATTTTCCTCTGCGGGAAATATGGGGTTTTGAGTCCCTTTCACTGAGGACGGTGTAGGTCTTGTCTATTCCATAGTTGGTTTTTGGAACGGTACCTGTGCTTATATCAAACTCTGGTTTTATGCATCACCCCACCTCTCCTTCCGCCTTAAGCAGGTATAAGAGTGTTTTCTAAATGTCAGACACTGTTCTCTTTCCTAACTCAGTTCAAGTGTAGCCATGTTTACAGGATCTTCATAAGTGATATCTTATGATAAGTTTCTTTTTCTGTGTGACTTATTTCACTTAGAATCATCGTACCTGAATCCACCCATTTTGTTGCTACTGGGCTTATGACATTGATTTCATGGCTGAGGGATATTCCATCATACGTAAGTACCACAATTTTTTGAACCATGTTTATATTTTCTGGGATACTTAAGGTGTATCCAAGTTGAGGTCCTTGTATGCAGTGCAGCCCTAAATTTTGGGGTGGCTCTGTCTTATTGATTTTCAGTTTTCCCAAGGTATATTCCCTAGACTGGTAGTGCCCTTGGCTCTGTAGCTCTGTTCTTTACTTGTTTTAGGGAACAGAATGCACTCCTCCAGAGAGGCAGTTGGCAATTTACATCCCGCCCATCAGCATAACAAGGCTCCCTGTTCTCCAGGGCCTGTCTTGCCTTTCTTGTTCTTACACATTTTGTGGATGTCCCTTTTGACCGGTGGGAAGTGATACTTCTTTGTAGTGCAGATTTGCATTGCCCGCTTGCTTGCTTGGCCAAAAAGGGCGTATGCGTTTTCTCCTGAATATATTCAGGAGAAAACGCATACGCCCTTTTTGGCCAAGTGCATCATTGTCGAAGTTGTGCCCCTCTTCCTGTGCTTTAAAGGCGATTCCAACGTACCTCTTGAAATCTGTTTCCTGCTATTCTGCCTCGCTTTCAAGTCCGCCTCGTTGCCTTCCCTCAACAGATTTTTGGACGATAGTTGTCCTTTATTACTCGGCCAGTTTGTGAATTGCTGTGCCCCTGAGCTCCATTTTTCAACTCGTTTTTGGTGAGCTGACCGCAAGTCCAAAATTTTGGTTCAGGACCTATACTGGTTTCCGGTGTGTGGCTGAGAATTTGGTTAATTCTTCTTCCTGCCGGGAAATTACAGTGATATGTGCCCGTCCAAATGCCTAACAGCTACTCTCTCATTGGTTCTCCCTCTTCCCTTTCATCCTCTGCCAAATTGGCAACCTGTGCGAACCAAGAGGTTAAAGGGGCTGTCTCTCCAAGTTGGGAGGTTGATAGTAAAGCAGACGGAAAGTCAAACCGGAGCACCAGGAGAGGGACTATTCGTTGAGTTTTAGAAACCTTTCGTATTCACAGTGTGTCCGTTCTCTAGGTTTCCCGCACATGTTATAGCTATAGTAATATTCCCTTCAACCTGGAGATTTCGGACCCATGGAATGGGTGCCATGCATTATTGCTTTAAAGGGTCTGCATTTGCTCACCCAATCTCACCAATCGTCTCAGTCCCAAGTGTCCCTCCTTATGCCACATCCAGCTGTCGTTGTAGATAGGGTCATTCCAGCTTTCATCAGAGACCCTGAAGGAATTGTAAAGAATTTCCCTTTTTTTTTGTTTTGTTTTCGAAATTCCATTTTATAGTGGGTTTGAGCTGATTCTCGCTGCCATGTTTATGCCAGTCTAGACACACTTGATTCCCTTACGGAGACATATCAATACATAGGTTTTAAGATTCTTACTAGTCAGATATTTTCCTCTGCGGGAAATATGGGGTTTTGAGTCCCTTTCACTGAGGACGGTGTAGGTCTTGTCTATTCCATAGTTGGTTTTTGGAACGGTACCTGTGCTTATATCAAACTCTGGTTTTATGCATCACCCCACCTCTCCTTCCCCCTTAAGCAGGTATAAGAGTGTTTTCTAAATGTGAGACACTGTTCTCTTTCCTAACTCAGTTCAAGTGTAACCATGTTTACAGGATCTTCATAAGTGATATCTTATGATAAGTTTCTTTTTCTGTGTGACTTATTTCACTTAGAATCATCGTACCCGAATCCACCCATTTTGCTGCTACTGGTCTTATGACATTGATTTCATGGCTGAGGGATATTCCATCGTACGTAAGTACCACAATTTTTTGAACCATGTTTATATTTTCTGGGATACTTAAGGTGTATCCAAGTTGAGGTCCTTGTATGCAGTGCAGCCCTAAATTTTGGGGTGGCTCTGTCTTATTGATTTTCAGTTTTCCCAAGGTATATTCCCTAGACTGGTAGTGCCCTTGGCTCTGTAGCTCTGTTCTTTACTTGTTTTATGGAACAGAATGCACTCCTCCAGAGAGGCAGTTGGCAATTTACATCCCGCCCATCAGCATAACAAGGCTCCCTGTTCTCCAGGGCCTGTCTTGCCTTTCTTGTTCTTACACATTTTGTGGATGTCCCTTTTGACCGGTGGGAAGTGATACTTCTTTGTAGTGCAGATTTGCATTGCCCGCTTGCTTGCTTGGCCAAAAAGGGCGTATGCGTTTTCTCCTGAATATATTCAGGAGAAAACGCATACGCCCTTTTTGGCCAAGTGCATCATTGTCGAAGTTGTGCCCCTCTTCCTGTGCTTTAAAGGCGATTCCAACGTACCTCTTGAAATCTGTTTCCTGCTATTCTGCCTCGCTTTCAAGTCCGCCTCGTTGCCTTCCCTCAACAGATTTTTGGACGATAGTTGTCCTTTATTACTCGGCCAGTTTGTGAATTGCTGTGCCCCTGAGCTCCATTTTTCAACTCGTTTTTGGTGAGCTGACCGCAAGTCCAAAATTTTGGTTCAGGACCTATACTGGTTTCCGGTGTGTGGCTGAGAATTTGGTTAATTCTTCTTCCTGCCGGGAAATTACAGTGATATGTGCCCGTCCAAATGCCTAACAGCTACTCTCTCATTGGTTCTCCCTCTTCCCTTTCATCCTCTGCCAAATTGGCAACGTGTGCGAACCAAGAGGTTAAAGGGGCTGTCTCTCCAAGTTGGGAGGTTGATAGTAAAGCAGACGGAAAGTCAAACCGGAGCACCAGGAGAGGGACTATTCGTTGAGTTTTAGAAACCTTTCGTATTCACAGTGTGTCCGTTCCCTAGGTTTCCCGAACATGTTATAGCTGTAGTACTATTCCCTTCAACCTGGAGAGTTCGGACCCATGGAATGGGTGCCATGCATTATTGCTTTAAAGGGTCTGCATTTGCTCACCCAATCTCACCAAGCATCTCAGTCCCAAGTGTCCCTCCTTATGCCACATCCAGCTGTCGTTGTAGATAGGGTCATTCCAGCTTTCATCAGAGACCCTGAAGGAATTGTAAAGAATTTCCCAGTTTTTTTGTTTTGTTTTTGAAATTCCTTTTTATAGTGGGTTTGAGCTGATTCTCGCTGCCATGTTTATGCCAGTCTAGACACACTTGATTCCCTTACGGAGACATATCAATACATAGGTTTTAAGATTCTTACTAGTCAGATATTTTCCTCTGCGGGAAATATGGGGTTTTGAGTCCCTTTCACTGAGGACGGTGTAGGTCTTGTCTATTCCATAGTTGGTTTTTGGAACGGTACCTGTGCTTATATCAAACTCTGGTTTTATGCATCACCCCACCTCTCCTTCCGCCTTAAGCAGGTATAAGAGTGTTTTCTAAATGTCAGACACTGTTCTCTTTCCTAACTCAGTTCAAGTGTAGCCATGTTTACAGGATCTTCATAAGTGATATCTTATGATAAGTTTCTTTTTCTGTGTGACTTATTTCACTTAGAATCATCGTACCTGAATCCACCCATTTTGTTGCTACTGGGCTTATGACATTGATTTCATGGCTGAGGGATATTCCATCATACGTAAGTACCACAATTTTTTGAACCATGTTTATATTTTCTGGGATACTTAAGGTGTATCCAAGTTGAGGTCCTTGTATGCAGTGCAGCCCTAAATTTTGGGGTGGCTCTGTCTTATTGATTTTCAGTTTTCCCAAGGTATATTCCCTAGACTGGTAGTGCCCTTGGCTCTGTAGCTCTGTTCTTTACTTGTTTTAGGGAACAGAATGCACTCCTCCAGAGAGGCAGTTGGCAATTTACATCCCGCCCATCAGCATAACAAGGCTCCCTGTTCTCCAGGGCCTGTCTTGCCTTTCTTGTTCTTACACATTTTGTGGATGTCCCTTTTGACCGGTGGGAAGTGATACTTCTTTGTAGTGCAGATTTGCATTGCCCGCTTGCTTGCTTGGCCAAAAAGGGCATATGCGTTTTCTCCTGAATATATTCAGGAGAAAACGCATACGCCCTTTTTGGCCAAGTGCATCATTGTCGAAGTTGTGCCCCTCTTCCTGTGCTTTAAAGGCGATTCCAACGTACCTCTTGAAATCTGTTTCCTGCTATTCTGCCTCGCTTTCAAGTCCGCCTCGTTGCCTTCCCTCAACAGATTTTTGGACGAGAGTTGTCCTTTATTACTCGGCCAGTTTGTGAATTGCTGTGCCCCTGAGCTCCATTTTTCAACTCGTTTTTGGTGAGCTGACCGCAAGTCCAAAATTTTGGTTCAGGACCTATACTGGTTCCCGGTGGGTGGCTGAGAATTTGGTTAATTCTTCTTCCTGCCGGGAAATTAGAGTGATATGTGCCCGTCCAAATGCCTAACAGCTACTCTCTCATTGGTTCTCCCTCTTCCCTTTCATCCTCTGCCAAATTGGCAACGTGTGCGAACCAAGAGGTTAAAGGGGCTGTCTCTCCAAGTTGGGAGGTTGATAGTAAAGCAGACGGAAAGTCAAACCGGAGCACCAGGAGAGGGACTATTCGTTGAGTTTTAGAAACCTTTCGTATTCACAGTGTGTCCGTTCCCTAGGTTTCCCGAACATGTTATAGCTGTAGTACTATTCCCTTCAACCTGGAGAGTTCGGACCCATGGAATGGGTGCCATGCATTATTGCTTTAAAGGGTCTGCATTTGCTCACCCAATCTCACCAAGCATCTCAGTCCCAAGTGTCCCTCCTTATGCCACATCCAGCTGTCGTTGTAGATAGGGTCATTCCAGCTTTCATCAGAGACCCTGAAGGAATTGTAAAGAATTTCCCTTTTTTTTTTGTTTTGTTTTCGAAATTCCTTTTTATAGTGGGTTTGAGCTGATTCTCGCTGCCATGTTTATGCCAGTCTAGACACACTTGATTCCCTTACGGAGACATATCAATACATAGGTTTTAAGATTCTTACTAGTCAGATATTTTCCTCTGCGGGAAATATGGGGTTTTGAGTCCCTTTCACTGAGGACGGTGTAGGTCTTGTCTATTCCATAGTTGGTTTTTGGAACGGTACCTGTGCTTATATCAAACTCTGGTTTTATGCATCACCCCACCTCTCCTTCCCCCTTAAGCAGGTATAAGAGTGTTTTCTAAATGTCAGACACTGTTCTCTTTCCTAACTCAGTTCAAGTGTAGCCATGTTTACAGGATCTTCATAAGTGATATCTTATGATAAGTTACTTTTTCTGTGTGACTTATTTCACTTAGAATCATCGTACCTGAATCCACCCATTTTGCTGCTACTGGGCTTATGACATTGATTTCATGGCTGAGGGATATTCCATCATACGTAAGTACCACAATTTTTTGAACCATGTTTATATTTTCTGGGATACTTAAGGTGTATCCAAGTTGAGGTCCTTGTATGCAATGCAGCCCTAAATTTTGGGGTGGCTCTGTCTTATTGATTTTCAGTTTTCCCAAGGTATATTCCCTAGACTGGTAGTGCCCTTGGCTCTGTAGCTCTGTTCTTTACTTGTTTTAGGGAACAGAATGCACTCCTCCAGAGAGGCAGTTGGCAATTTACATCCCGCCCATCAGCATAACAAGGCTCCCTGTTCTCCAGGGCCTGTCTTGCCTTTCTTGTTCTTACACATTTTGTGGATGTCCCTTTTGACCGGTGGGAAGTGATACTTCTTTGTAGTGCAGATTTGCATTGCCCGCTTGCTTGCTTGGCCAAAAAGGGCGTATGCGTTTTCTCCTGAATATATTCAGGAGAAAACGCATATGCAGTTTTTGGCCAAGTGCATCATTGTCGAAGTTGTGCCCCTCTTCCTGTGCTTTAAAGGCGATTGCAACGTACCTCTTGAAATCTGTTTCCTGCTATTCTGCCTCGCTTTCAAGTCCGCCTCGTTGCCTTCCCTCAACAGATTTTTGGACGAGAGTTGTCCTTTATTACTCGGCCAGTTTGTGAATTGCTGTGCCCCTGAGCTCCATTTTTCAACTCGTTTTTGGTGAGCTGACCGCAAGTCCAAAATTTTGGTTCAGGACCTATACTGGTTCCCGGTGGGTGGCTGAGAATTTGGTTAATTCTTCTTCCTGCCGGGAAATTACAGTGATATGTGCCCGTCCAAATGCCTAACAGCTACTCTCTCATTGGTTCTCCCTCTTCCCTTTCATCCTCTGCCAAATTGGCAACGTGTGCGAACCAAGAGGTTAAAGGGGCTGTCTCTCCAAGTTGGGAGGTTGATAGTAAAGCAGACGGAAAGTCAAACCGGAGCACCAGGAGAGGGACTATTCGTTGAGTTTTAGAAACCTTTCGTATTCACAGTGTGTCCGTTCTCTAGGTTTCCCGCACATGTTATAGCTATAGTAATATTCCCTTCAACCTGGAGATTTCGGACCCATGGAATGGGTGCCATGCATTATTGCTTTAAAGGGTCTGCATTTGCTCACCCAATCTCACCAATCGTCTCAGTCCCAAGTGTCCCTCCTTATGCCACATCCAGCTGTCGTTGTAGATAGGGTCATTCCAGCTTTCATCAGAGACCCTGAAGGAATTGTAAAGAATTTCACATTTTTTTTGTTTTGTTTTCGAAATTCCATTTTATAGTGGGTTTGAGCTGATTCTCGCTGCCATGTTTATGCCAGTCTAGACACACTTGATTCCCTTACGGAGACATATCAATACATAGGTTTTAAGATTCTTACTAGTCAGATATTTTCCTCTGCGGGAAATATGGGGTTTTGAGTCCCTTTCACTGAGGACGGTGTAGGTCTTGTCTATTCCATAGTTGGTTTTTGGAACGGTACCTGTGCTTATATCAAACTCTGGTTTTATGCATCACCCCACCTCTCCTTCCCCCTTAAGCAGGTATAAGAGTGTTTTCTAAATGTGAGACACTGTTCTCTTTCCTAACTCAGTTCAAGTGTAACCATGTTTACAGGATCTTCATAAGTGATATCTTATGATAAGTTTCTTTTTCTGTGTGACTTATTTCACTTAGAATCATCGTACCCGAATCCACCCATTTTGCTGCTACTGGTCTTATGACATTGATTTCATGGCTGAGGGATATTCCATCGTACGTAAGTACCACAATTTTTTGAACCATGTTTATATTTTCTGGGATACTTAAGGTGTATCCAAGTTGAGGTCCTTGTATGCAATGCAGCCCTAAATTTTGGGGTGGCTCTGTCTTATTGATTTTCAGTTTTCCCAAGGTATATTCCCTAGACTGGTAGTGCCCTTGGCTCTGTAGCTCTGTTCTTTACTTGTTTTATGGAACAGAATGCACTCCTCCAGAGAGGCAGTTGGCAATTTACATCCCGCCCATCAGCATAACAAGGCTCCCTGTTCTCCAGGGCCTGTCTTGCCTTTCTTGTTCTTACACATTTTGTGGATGTCCCTTTTGACCGGTGGGAAGTGATACTTCTTTGTAGTGCAGATTTGCATTGCCCGCTTGCTTGCTTGGCCAAAAAGGGCGTATGCGTTTTCTCCTGAATATATTCAGGAGAAAACGCATACGCCCTTTTTGGCCAAGTGCATCATTGTCGAAGTTGTGCCCCTCTTCCTGTGCTTTAAAGGCGATTCCAACGTACCTCTTGAAATCTGTTTCCTGCTATTCTGCCTCGCTTTCAAGTCCGCCTCGTTGCCTTCCCTCAACAGATTTTTGGACGAGAGTTGTCCTTTATTACTCGGCCAGTTTGTGAATTGCTGTGCCCCTGAGCTCCATTTTTCAACTCGTTTTTGGTGAGCTGAGCGCAAGTCCAAAATTTTGGTTCAGGACCTATACTGGTTTCCGGTGTGTGGCTGAGAATTTGGTTAATTCTTCTTCCTGCCGGGAAATTACAGTGATATGTGCCCGTCCAAATGCCTAACAGCTACTCTCTCATTGGTTCTCCCTCTTCCCTTTCATCCTCTGCCAAATTGGCAACCTGTGCGAACCAAGAGGTTAAAGGGGCTGTCTCTCCAAGTTGGGAGGTTGATAGTAAAGCAGACGGAAAGTCAAACCGGAGCACCAGGAGAGGGACTATTCGTTGAGTTTTAGAAACCTTTCGTATTCACAGTGTGTCCGTTCTCTAGGTTTCCCGCACATGTTATAGCTATAGTAATATTCCCTTCAACCTGGAGATTTCGGACACATGGAATGGGTGCCATGCATTATTGCTTTAAAGGGTCTGCATTTGCTCACCCAATCTCACCAATCGTCTCAGTCCCAAGTGTCCCTCCTTATGCCACATCCAGCTGTCGTTGTAGATAGGGTCATTCCAGCTTTCATCAGAGACCCTGAAGGAATTGTAAAGAATTTCCCTTTTTTTTTGTTTTGTTTTCGAAATTCCATTTTATAGTGGGTTTGAGCTGATTCTCGCTGCCATGTTTATGCCAGTCTAGACACACTTGATTCCCTTACGGAGACATATCAATACATAGGTTTTAAGATTCTTACTAGTCAGATATTTTCCTCTGCGGGAAATATGGGGTTTTGAGTCCCTTTCACTGAGGACGGTGTAGGTCTTGTCTATTCCATAGTTGGTTTTTGGAACGGTACCTGTGCTTATATCAAACTCTGGTTTTATGCATCACCCCACCTCTCCTTCCCCCTTAAGCAGGTATAAGAGTGTTTTCTAAATGTGAGACACTGTTCTCTTTCCTAACTCAGTTCAAGTGTAACCATGTTTACAGGATCTTCATAAGTGATATCTTATGATAAGTTTCTTTTTCTGTGTGACTTATTTCACTTAGAATCATCGTACCCGAATCCACCCATTTTGCTGCTACTGGTCTTATGACATTGATTTCATGGCTGAGGGATATTCCATCGTACGTAAGTACCACAATTTTTTGAACCATGTTTATATTTTCTGGGATACTTAAGGTGTATCCAAGTTGAGGTCCTTGTATGCAGTGCAGCCCTAAATTTTGGGGTGGCTCTGTCTTATTGATTTTCAGTTTTCCCAAGGTATATTCCCTAGACTGGTAGTGCCCTTGGCTCTGTAGCTCTGTTCTTTACTTGTTTTATGGAACAGAATGCACTCCTCCAGAGAGGCAGTTGGCAATTTACATCCCGCCCATCAGCATAACAAGGCTCCCTGTTCTCCAGGGCCTGTCTTGCCTTTCTTGTTCTTACACATTTTGTGGATGTCCCTTTTGACCGGTGGGAAGTGATACTTCTTTGTAGTGCAGATTTGCATTGCCCGCTTGCTTGCTTGGCCAAAAAGGGCGTATGCGTTTTCTCCTGAATATATTCAGGAGAAAACGCATACGCCCTTTTTGGCCAAGTGCATCATTGTCGAAGTTGTGCCCCTCTTCCTGTGCTTTAAAGGCGATTCCAACGTACCTCTTGAAATCTGTTTCCTGCTATTCTGCCTCGCTTTCAAGTCCGCCTCGTTGCCTTCCCTCAACAGATTTTTGGACGATAGTTGTCCTTTATTACTCGGCCAGTTTGTGAATTGCTGTGCCCCTGAGCTCCATTTTTCAACTCGTTTTTGGTGAGCTGACCGCAAGTCCAAAATTTTGGTTCAGGACCTATACTGGTTTCCGGTGTGTGGCTGAGAATTTGGTTAATTCTTCTTCCTGCCGGGAAATTACAGTGATATGTGCCCGTCCAAATGCCTAACAGCTACTCTCTCATTGGTTCTCCCTCTTCCCTTTCATCCTCTGCCAAATTGGCAACGTGTGCGAACCAAGAGGTTAAAGGGGCTGTCTCTCCAAGTTGGGAGGTTGATAGTAAAGCAGACGGAAAGTCAAACCGGAGCACCAGGAGAGGGACTATTCGTTGAGTTTTAGAAACCTTTCGTATTCACAGTGTGTCCGTTCCCTAGGTTTCCCGAACATGTTATAGCTGTAGTACTATTCCCTTCAACCTGGAGAGTTCGGACCCATGGAATGGGTGCCATGCATTATTGCTTTAAAGGGTCTGCATTTGCTCACCCAATCTCACCAAGCATCTCAGTCCCAAGTGTCCCTCCTTATGCCACATCCAGCTGTCGTTGTAGATAGGGTCATTCCAGCTTTCATCAGAGACCCTGAAGGAATTGTAAAGAATTTCCCAGTTTTTTTGTTTTGTTTTTGAAATTCCTTTTTATAGTGGGTTTGAGCTGATTCTCGCTGCCATGTTTATGCCAGTCTAGACACACTTGATTCCCTTACGGAGACATATCAATACATAGGTTTTAAGATTCTTACTAGTCAGATATTTTCCTCTGCGGGAAATATGGGGTTTTGAGTCCCTTTCACTGAGGACGGTGTAGGTCTTGTCTATTCCATAGTTGGTTTTTGGAACGGTACCTGTGCTTATATCAAACTCTGGTTTTATGCATCACCCCACCTCTCCTTCCGCCTTAAGCAGGTATAAGAGTGTTTTCTAAATGTCAGACACTGTTCTCTTTCCTAACTCAGTTCAAGTGTAGCCATGTTTACAGGATCTTCATAAGTGATATCTTATGATAAGTTTCTTTTTCTGTGTGACTTATTTCACTTAGAATCATCGTACCTGAATCCACCCATTTTGTTGCTACTGGGCTTATGACATTGATTTCATGGCTGAGGGATATTCCATCATACGTAAGTACCACAATTTTTTGAACCATGTTTATATTTTCTGGGATACTTAAGGTGTACCCAAGTTGAGGTCCTTGTATGCAGTGCAGCCCTAAATTTTGGGGTGGCTCTGTCTTATTGATTTTCAGTTTTCCCAAGGTATATTCCCTAGACTGGTAGTGCCCTTGGCTCTGTAGCTCTGTTCTTTACTTGTTTTAGGGAACAGAATGCACTCCTCCAGAGAGGCAGTTGGCAATTTACATCCCGCCCATCAGCATAACAAGGCACCCTGTTCTCCAGGGCCTGTCTTGCCTTTCTTGTTCTTACACATTTTGTGGATGTCCCTTTTGACCGGTGGGAAGTGATACTTCTTTGTAGTGCAGATTTGCATTGCCCGCTTGCTTGCTCGGCCAAAAAGGGCATATGCGTTTTCTCCTGAATATATTCAGGAGAAAACGCATACGCCCTTTTTGGCCAAGTGCATCATTGTCGAAGTTGTGCCCCTCTTCCTGTGCTTTAAAGGCGATTCCAACGTACCTCTTGGAATCTGTTTCCTGCTATTCTGCCTCGCTTTCAAGTCCGCCTCGTTGCCTTCCCTCAACAGATTTTTGGACGAGAGTTGTCCTTTATTACTCGGCCAGTTTGTGAATTGCTGTGCCCCTGAGCTCCATTTTTCAACTCGTTTTTGGTGAGCTGACCGCAAGTCCAAAATTTTGGTTCAGGACCTATACTGGTTCCCGGTGGGTGGCTGAGAATTTGGTTAATTCTTCTTCCTGCCGGGAAATTACAGTGATATGTGCCCGTCCAAATGCCTAACAGCTACTCTCTCATTGGTTCTCCCTCTTCCCTTTCATCCTCTGCCAAATTGGCAATGTGTGCGAACCAAGAGGTTAAAGGGGCTGTCTCTCCAAGTTGGGAGGTTGATAGTAAAGCAGACGGAAAGTCAAACCGGAGCACCAGGAGAGGGACTATTCGTTGAGTTTTAGAAACCTTTCGTATTCACAGTGTGTCCGTTCCCTAGGTTTCCCGAACATGTTATAGCTGTAGTACTATTCCCTTCAACCTGGAGAGTTCGGACCCATGGAATGGGTGCCATGCATTATTGCTTTAAAGGGTCTGCATTTGCTCACCCAATCTCACCAAGCATCTCAGTCCCAAGTGTCCCTCCTTATGCCACATCCAGCTGTCGTTGTAGATAGGGTCATTCCAGCTTTCATCAGAGACCCTGAAGGAATTGTAAAGAATTTCCCTTTTTTTTTTGTTTTGTTTTCGAAATTCCTTTTTATAGTGGGTTTGAGCTGATTCTCGCTGCCATGTTTATGCCAGTCTAGACACACTTGATTCCCTTACGGAGACATATCAATACATAGGTTTTAAGATTCTTACTAGTCAGATATTTTCCTCTGCGGGAAATATGGGGTTTTGAGTCCCTTTCACTGAGGACGGTGTAGGTCTTGTCTATTCCATAGTTGGTTTTTGGAACGGTACCTGTGCTTATATCAAACTCTGGTTTTATGCATCACCCCACCTCTCCTTCCCCCTTAAGCAGGTATAAGAGTGTTTTCTAAATGTCAGACACTGTTCTCTTTCCTAACTCAGTTCAAGTGTAGCCATGTTTACAGGATCTTCATAAGTGATATCTTATGATAAGTTTCTTTTTCTGTGTGACTTATTTCACTTAGAATCATCGTACCTGAATCCACCCATTTTGCTGCTACTGGGCTTATGACATTGATTTCATGGCTGAGGGATATTCCATCATACGTAAGTACCACAATTTTTTGAACCATGTTTATATTTCCTGGGATACTTAAGGTGTATCCAAGTTGAGGTCCTTGTATGCAATGCAGCCCTAAATTTTGGGGTGGCTCTGTCTTATTGATTTTCAGTTTTCCCAAGGTATATTCCCTAGACTGGTAGTGCCCTTGGCTCTGTAGCTCTGTTCTTTACTTGTTTTAGGGAACAGAATGCACTCCTCCAGAGAGGCAGTTGGCAATTTACATCCCGCCCATCAGCATAACAAGGCTCCCTGTTCTCCAGGGCCTGTCTTGCCTTTCTTGTTCTTACACATTTTGTGGATGTCCCTTTTGACCGGTGGGAAGTGATACTTCTTTGTAGTGCAGATTTGCATTGCCCGCTTGCTTGCTTGGCCAAAAAGGGCGTATGCGTTTTCTCCTGAATATATTCAGGAGAAAACGCATATGCAGTTTTTGGCCAAGTGCATCATTGTCGAAGTTGTGCCCCTCTTCCTGTGCTTTAAAGGCGATTGCAACGTACCTCTTGAAATCTGTTTCCTGCTATTCTGCCTCGCTTTCAAGTCCGCCTCGTTGCCTTCCCTCAACAGATTTTTGGACGAGAGTTGTCCTTTATTACTCGGCCAGTTTGTGAATTGCTGTGCCCCTGAGCTCCATTTTTCAACTCGTTTTTGGTGAGCTGACTGCAAGTCCAAAATTTTGGTTCAGGACCTATACTGGTTCCCGGTGGGTGGCTGAGAATTTGGTTAATTCTTCTTCCTGCCGGGAAATTACAGTGATATGTGCCCGTCCAAATGCCTAACAGCTACTCTCTCATTGGTTCTCCCTCTTCCCTTTCATCCTCTGCCAAATTGGCAACCTGTGCGAACCAAGAGGTTAAAGGGGCTGTCTCTCCAAGTTGGGAGGTTGATAGTAAAGCAGACGGAAAGTCAAACCGGAGCACCAGGAGAGGGACTATTCGTTGAGTTTTAGAAACCTTTCGTATTCACAGTGTGTCCGTTCTCTAGGTTTCCCGCACATGTTATAGCTATAGTAATATTCCCTTCAACCTGGAGATTTCGGACCCATGGAATGGGTGCCATGCATTATTGCTTTAAAGGGTCTGCATTTGCTCACCCAATCTCACCAATCGTCTCAGTCCCAAGTGTCCCTCCTTATGCCACATCCAGCTGTCGTTGTAGATAGGGTCATTCCAGCTTTCATCAGAGACCCTGAAGGAATTGTAAAGAATTTCACAGTTTTTTTGTTTTGTTTTCGAAATTCCATTTTATAGTGAGTTTGAGCTGATTCTCGCTGCCATGTTTATGCCAGTCTAGACACACTTGATTCCCTTACGGAGACATATCAATACATAGGTTTTAAGATTCTTACTAGTCAGATATTTTCCTCTGCGGGAAATATGGGGTTTTGAGTCCCTTTCACTGAGGACGGTGTAGGTCTTGTCTATTCCATAGTTGGTTTTTGGAACGGTACCTGTGCTTATATCAAACTCTGGTTTTATGCATCACCCCACCTCTCCTTCCCCCTTAAGCAGGTATAAGAGTGTTTTCTAAATGTGAGACACTGTTCTCTTTCCTAACTCAGTTCAAGTGTAACCATGTTTACAGGATCTTCATAAGTGATATCTTATGATAAGTTTCTTTTTCTGTGTGACTTATTTCACTTAGAATCATCGTACCCGAATCCACCCATTTTGCTGCTACTGGTCTTATGACATTGATTTCATGGCTGAGGGATATTCCATCGTACATAAGTACCACAATTTTTTGAACCATGTTTATATTTTCTGGGATACTTAAGGTGTATCCAAGTTGAGGTCCTTGTATGCAGTGCAGCCCTAAATTTTGGGGTGGCTCTGTCTTATTGATTTTCAGTTTTCCCAAGGTATATTCCCTAGACTGGTAGTGCCCTTGGCTCTGTAGCTCTGTTCTTTACTTGTTTTAGGGAACAGAATGCACTCCTCCAGAGAGGCAGTTGGCAATTTACATCCCGCCCATCAGCATAACAAGGCTCCCTGTTCTCCAGGGCCTGTCTTGCCTTTCTTGTTCTTACACATTTTGTGGATGTCCCTTTTGACCGGTGGGAAGTGATACTTCTTTGTAGTGCAGATTTGCATTGCCCGCTTGCTTGCTTGGCCAAAAAGGGCATATGCGTTTTCTCCTGAATATATTCAGGAGAAAACGCATACGCCCTTTTTGGCCAAGTGCATCATTGTCGAAGTTGTGCCCCTCTTCCTGTGCTTTAAAGGTGATTCCAACGTACCTCTTGAAATCTGTTTCCTGCTATTCTGCCTCGCTTTCAAGTCCGCCTCGTTGCCTTCCCTCAACAGATTTTTGGACGAGAGTTGTCCTTTATTACTCGGCCAGTTTGTGAATTGCTGTGCCCCTGAGCTCCATTTTTCAACTCGTTTTTGGTGAGCTGACCGCAAGTCCAAAATTTTGGTTCAGGACCTATACTGGTTCCCGGTGGGTGGCTGAGAATTTGGTTAATTCTTCTTCCTGCCGGGAAATTACAGTGATATGTGCCCGTCCAAATGCCTAACAGCTACTCTCTCATTGGTTCTCCCTCTTCCCTTTCATCCTCTGCCAAATTGGCAACGTGTGCGAACCAAGAGGTTAAAGGGGCTGTCTCTCCAAGTTGGGAGGTTGATAGTAAAGCAGACGGAAAGTCAAACCGGAGCACCAGGAGAGGGACTATTCGTTGAGTTTTAGAAACCTTTCGTATTCACAGTGTGTCCGTTCCCTAGGTTTCCCGAACATGTTATAGCTGTAGTACTATTCCCTTCAACCTGGAGAGTTCGGACCCATGGAATGGGTGCCATGCATTATTGCTTTAAAGGGTCTGCATTTGCTCACCCAATCTCACCAAGCATCTCAGTCCCAAGTGTCCCTCCTTATGCCACATCCAGCTGTCGTTGTAGATAGGGTCATTCCAGCTTTCATCAGAGACCCTGAAGGAATTATAAAGAATTTCCCAGTTTTTTTGTTTTGTTTTTGAAATTCATTTTTATAGTGGGTTTGAGCTGATTCTCGCTGCCATGTTTATGCCAGTCTAGACACACTTGATTCCCTTACGGAGACATATCAATACATAGGTTTTAAGATTCTTACTAGTCAGATATTTTCCTCTGCGGGAAATATGGGGTTTTGAGTCCCTTTCACTGAGGACGGTGTAGGTCTTGTCTATTCCATAGTTGGTTTTTGGAACGGTACCTGTGCTTATATCAAACTCTGGTTTTATGCATCACCCCACCTCTCCTTCCCCCTTAAGCAGGTATAAGAGTGTTTTCTAAATGTGAGACACTGTTCTCTTTCCTAACTCAGTTCAAGTGTAGCCATGTTTACAGGATCTTCATAAGTGATATCTTATGATAAGTTTCTTTTTCTGTGTGACTTATTTCACTTAGAATCATCGTACCCGAATCCACCCATTTTGCTGCTACTGGTCTTATGACATTGATTTCATGGCTGAGGGATATTCCATCGTACGTAAATACCACAATTTTTTGAACCATGTTTATATTTTCTGGGATACTTAAGGTGTATCCAAGTTGAGGTCCTTGTATGCAGTGCAGCCCTAAATTTTGGGGTGGCTCTGTCTTATTGATTTTCAGTTTTCCCAAGGTATATTCCCTAGACTGGTAGTGCCCTTGGCTCTGTAGCTCTGTTCTTTACTTGTTTTATGGAACAGAATGCACTCCTCCAGAGAGGCAGTTGGCAATTTACATCCCGCCCATCAGCATAACAAGGCTCCCTGTTCTCCAGGGCCTGTCTTGCCTTTCTTGTTCTTACACATTTTGTGGATGTCCCTTTTGACCGGTGGGAAGTGATACTTCTTTGTAGTGCAGATTTGCATTGCCCGCTTGCTTGCTTGGCCAAAAAGGGCGTATGCGTTTTCTCCTGAATATATTCAGGAGAAAACGCATACGCCCTTTTTGGCCAAGTGCATCATTGTCGAAGTTGTGCCCCTCTTCCTGTGCTTTAAAGGCGATTCCAACGTACCTCTTGAAATCTGTTTCCTGCTATTCTGCCTCGCTTTCAAGTCCGCCTCGTTGCCTTCCCTCAACAGATTTTTGGACGATAGTTGTCCTTTATTACTCGGCCAGTTTGTGAATTGCTGTGCCCCTGAGCTCCATTTTTCAACTCGTTTGTGGTGAGCTGACCGCAAGTCCAAAATTTTGGTTCAGGACCTATACTGGTTTCCGGTGTGTGGCTGAGAATTTGGTTAATTCTTCTTCCTGCCGGGAAATTACAGTGATATGTGCCCGTCCAAATGCCTAACAGCTACTCTCTCATTGGTTCTCCCTCTTCCCTTTCATCCTCTGCCAAATTGGCAACGTGTGCGAACCAAGAGGTTAAAGGGGCTGTCTCTCCAAGTTGGGAGGTTGATAGTAAAGCAGACGGAAAGTCAAACCGGAGCACCAGGAGAGGGACTATTCGTTGAGTTTTAGAAACCTTTCGTATTCACAGTGTGTCCGTTCCCTAGGTTTCCCGAACATGTTATAGCTGTAGTACTATTCCCTTCAACCTGGAGAGTTCGGACCCATGGAATGGGTGCCATGCATTATTGCTTTAAAGGGTCTGCATTTGCTCACCCAATCTCACCAAGCATCTCAGTCCCAAGTGTCCCTCCTTATGCCACATCCAGCTGTCGTTGTAGATAGGGTCATTCCAGCTTTCATCAGAGACCCTGAAGGAATTGTAAAGAATTTCCCAGTTTTTTTGTTTTGTTTTTGAAATTCATTTTTATAGTGGGTTTGAGCTGATTCTCGCTGCCATGTTTATGCCAGTCTAGACACACTTGATTCCCTTACGGAGACATATCAATACATAGGTTTTAAGATTCTTACTAGTCAGATATTTTCCTCTGCGGGAAATATGGGGTTTTGAGTCCCTTTCACTGAGGACGGTGTAGGTCTTGTCTATTCCATAGTTGGTTTTTGGAACGGTACCTGTGCTTATATCAAACTCTGGTTTTATGCATCACCCCACCTCTCCTTCCGCCTTAAGCAGGTATAAGAGTGTTTTCTAAATGTCAGACACTGTTCTCTTTCCTAACTCAGTTCAAGTGTAGCCATGTTTACAGGATCTTCATAAGTGATATCTTATGATAAGTTTCTTTTTCTGTGTGACTTATTTCACTTAGAATCATCGTACCTGAATCCACCCATTTTGTTGCTACTGGGCTTATGACATTGATTTCATGGCTGAGGGATATTCCATCATACGTAAGTACCACAATTTTTTGAACCATGTTTATATTTTCTGGGATACTTAAGGTGTATCCAAGTTGAGGTCCTTGTATGCAGTGCAGCCCTAAATTTTGGGGTGGCTCTGTCTTATTGATTTTCAGTTTTCCCAAGGTATATTCCCTAGACTGGTAGTGCCCTTGGCTCTGTAGCTCTGTTCTTTACTTGTTTTAGGGAACAGAATGCACTCCTCCAGAGAGGCAGTTGGCAATTTACATCCCGCCCATCAGCATAACAAGGCTCCCTGTTCTCCAGGGCCTGTCTTGCCTTTCTTGTTCTTACACATTTTGTGGATGTCCCTTTTGACCGGTGGGAAGTGATACTTCTTTGTAGTGCAGATTTGCATTGCCCGCTTGCTTGCTTGGCCAAAAAGGGCATATGCGTTTTCTCCTGAATATATTCAGGAGAAAACGCATACGCCCTTTTTGGCCAAGTGCATCATTGTCGAAGTTGTGCCCCTCTTCCTGTGCTTTAAAGGCGATTCCAACGTACCTCTTGAAATCTGTTTCCTGCTATTCTGCCTCGCTTTCAAGTCCGCCTCGTTGCCTTCCCTCAACAGATTTTTGGACGAGAGTTGTCCTTTATTACTCGGCCAGTTTGTGAATTGCTGTGCCCCTGAGCTCCATTTTTCAACTCGTTTTTGGTGAGCTGACCGCAAGTCCAAAATTTTGGTTCAGGACCTATACTGGTTCCCGGTGGGTGGCTGAGAATTTGGTTAATTCTTCTTCCTGCCGGGAAATTACAGTGATATGTGCCCGTCCAAATGCCTAACAGCTACTCTCTCATTGGTTCTCCCTCTTCCCTTTCATCCTCTGCCAAATTGGCAATGTGTGCGAACCAAGAGGTTAAAGGGGCTGTCTCTCCAAGTTGGGAGGTTGATAGTAAAGCAGACGGAAAGTCAAACCGGAGCACCAGGAGAGGGACTATTCGTTGAGTTTTAGAAACCTTTCGTATTCACAGTGTGTCCGTTCCCTAGGTTTCCCGAACATGTTATAGCTGTAGTACTATTCCCTTCAACCTGGAGAGTTCGGACCCATGGAATGGGTGCCATGCATTATTGCTTTAAAGGGTCTGCATTTGCTCACCCAATCTCACCAAGCATCTCAGTCCCAAGTGTCCCTCCTTATGCCACATCCAGCTGTCGTTGTAGATAGGGTCATTCCAGCTTTCATCAGAGACCCTGAAGGAATTGTAAAGAATTTCCCAGTTTTTTTGTTTTGTTTTTGAAATTCCTTTTTATAGTGGGTTTGAGCTGATTCTCGCTGCCATGTTTATGCCAGTCTAGACACACTTGATTCCCTTACGGAGACATATCAATACATAGGTTTTAAGATTCTTACTAGTCAGATATTTTCCTCTTCGGGAAATATGGGGTTTTGAGTCCCTTTCACTGAGGACGGTGTAGGTCTTGTCTATTCCATAGTTGGTTTTTGGAACGGTACCTGTGCTTATATCAAACTCTGGTTTTATGCATCACCCCACCTCTCCTTCCCCCTTAAGCAGGTATAAGAGTGTTTTCTAAATGTCAGACACTGTTCTCTTTCCTAACTCAGTTCAAGTGTAGCCATGTTTACAGGATCTTCATAAGTGATATCTTATGATAAGTTTCTTTTTCTGTGTGACTTATTTCACTTAGAATCATCGTACCTGAATCCACCCATTTTGCTGCTACTGGGCTTATGACATTGATTTCATGGCTGAGGGATATTCCATCATACGTAAGTACCACAATTTTTTGAACCATGTTTATATTTTCTGGGATACTTAAGGTGTATCCAAGTTGAGGTCCTTGTATGCAATGCAGCCCTAAATTTTGGGGTGGCTCTGTCTTATTGATTTTCAGTTTTCCCAAGGTATATTCCCTAGACTGGTAGTGCCCTTGGCTCTGTAGCTCTGTTCTTTACTTGTTTTAGGGAACAGAATGCACTCCTCCAGAGAGGCAGTTGGCAATTTACATCCCGCCCATCAGCATAACAAGGCTCCCTGTTCTCCAGGGCCTGTCTTGCCTTTCTTGTTCTTACACATTTTGTGGATGTCCCTTTTGACCGGTGGGAAGTGATACTTCTTTGTAGTGCAGATTTGCATTGCCCGCTTGCTTGCTTGGCCAAAAAGGGCATATGCGTTTTCTCCTGAATATATTCAGGAGAAAACGCATACGCCCTTTTTGGCCAAGTGCATCATTGTCGAAGTTGTGCCCCTCTTCCTGTGCTTTAAAGGCGATTCCAACGTACCTCTTGAAATCTGTTTCCTGCTATTCTGCCTCGCTTTCAAGTCCGCCTCGTTGCCTTCCCTCAACAGATTTTTGGACGAGAGTTGTCCTTTATTACTCGGCCAGTTTGTGAATTGCTGTGCCCCTGAGCTCCATTTTTCAACTCGTTTTTGGTGAGCTGACCGCAAGTCCAAAATTTTGGTTCAGGACCTATACTGGTTCCCGGTGGGTGGCTGAGAATTTGGTTAATTCTTCTTCCTGCCGGGAAATTACAGTGATATGTGCCCGTCCAAATGCCTAACAGCTACTCTCTCATTGGTTCTCCCTCTTCCCTTTCATCCTCTGCCAAATTGGCAACGTGTGCGAACCAAGAGGTTAAAGGGGCTGTCTCTCCAAGTTGGGAGGTTGATAGTAAAGCAGACGGAAAGTCAAACCGGAGCACCAGGAGAGGGACTATTCGTTGAGTTTTAGAAACCTTTCGTATTCACAGTGTGTCCGTTCCCTAGGTTTCCCGAACATGTTATAGCTGTAGTACTATTCCCTTCAACCTGGAGAGTTCGGACCCATGGAATGGGTGCCATGCATTATTGCTTTAAAGGGTCTGCATTTGCTCACCCAATCTCACCAAGCATCTCAGTCCCAAGTGTCCCTCCTTATGCCACATCCAGCTGTCGTTGTAGATAGGGTCATTCCAGCTTTCATCAGAGACCCTGAAGGAATTATAAAGAATTTCCCAGTTTTTTTGTTTTGTTTTTGAAATTCATTTTTATAGTGGGTTTGAGCTGATTCTCGCTGCCATGTTTATGCCAGTCTAGACACACTTGATTCCCTTACGGAGACATATCAATACATAGGTTTTAAGATTCTTACTAGTCAGATATTTTCCTCTGCGGGAAATATGGGGTTTTGAGTCCCTTTCACTGAGGACGGTGTAGGTCTTGTCTATTCCATAGTTGGTTTTTGGAACGGTACCTGTGCTTATATCAAACTCTGGTTTTATGCATCACCCCACCTCTCCTTCCCCCTTAAGCAGGTATAAGAGTGTTTTCTAAATGTCAGACACTGTTCTCTTTCCTAACTCAGTTCAAGTGTAGCCATGTTTACAGGATCTTCATAAGTGATATCTTATGATAAGTTTCTTTTTCTGTGTGACTTATTTCACTTAGAATCATCGTACCTGAATCCACCCATTTTGTTGCTACTGGGCTTATGACATTGATTTCATGGCTGAGGGATATTCCATCATACGTAAGTACCACAATTTTTTGAACCATGTTTATATTTTCTGGGACACTTAAGGTGTGTCCAAGTTGAGGTCCTTGTATGCAGTGCAGCCCTAAATTTTGGGGTGGCTCTGTCTTATTGATTTTCAGTTTTCCCAAGGTATATTCCCTAGACTGGTAGTGCCCTTGGCTCTGTAGCTCTGTTCTTTACTTGTTTTAGGGAACAGAATGCACTCCTCCAGAGAGGCAGTTGGCAATTTACATCCCGCCCATCAGCATAACAAGGCTCCCTGTTCTCCAGGGCCTGTCTTGCCTTTCTTGTTCTTACACATTTTGTGGATGTCCCTTTTGACCGGTGGGAAGTGATACTTCTTTGTAGTGCAGATTTGCATTGCCCGCTTGCTTGCTTGGCCAAAAAGGGCGTATGCGTTTTCTCCTGAATATATTCAGGAGAAAACGCATACGCCCTTTTTGGCCAAGTGCATCATTGTCGAAGTTGTGCCCCTCTTCCTGTGCTTTAAAGGCGATTCCAACGTACCTCTTGAAATCTGTTTCCTGCTATTCTGCCTCGCTTTCAAGTCCGCCTCGTTGCCTTCCCTCAACAGATTTTTGGACGATAGTTGTCCTTTATTACTCGGCCAGTTTGTGAATTGCTGTGCCCCTGAGCTCCATTTTTCAACTCGTTTTTGGTGAGCTGACCGCAAGTCCAAAATTTTGGTTCAGGACCTATACTGGTTCCCGGTGGGTGGCTGAGAATTTGGTTAATTCTTCTTCCTGCCGGGAAATTACAGTGATATGTGCCCGTCCAAATGCCTAACAGCTACTCTCTCATTGGTTCTCCCTCTTCCCTTTCATCCTCTGCCAAATTGGGAACCTGTGCGAACCAAGAGGTTAAAGGGGCTGTCTCTCCAAGTTGGGAGGTTGATAGTAAAGCAGACGGAAAGTCAAACCGGAGCACCAGGAGAGGGACTATTCGTTGAGTTTTAGAAACCTTTCGTATTCACAGTGTGTCCGTTCTCTAGGTTTCCCGCACATGTTATAGCTGTAGTACTATTCCCTTCAACCTGGAGAGTTCAGACCCATGGAATGGGTGCCATGAATTATTGCTTTAAAGGGTCTGCATTTGCTCACCCAATCTCACCAATCGTCTCAGTCCCAAGTGTCCCTCCTTATGCCACATCCAGCTGTCGTTGTAGATAGGGTCATTCCAGCTTTCATCAGAGACCCTGAAGGAATTGTAAAGAATTTCCCAGTTTTTTTGTTTTGTTTTTGAAATTCCTTTTTATAGTGGGTTTGAGCTGATTCTCGCTGCCATGTTTATGCCAGTCTAGACACACTTGATTCCCTTACGGAGACATATCAATACATAGGTTTTAAGATTCTTACTAGTCAGATATTTTCCTCTTCGGGAAATATGGGGTTTTGAGTCCCTTTCACTGAGGACGGTGTAGGTCTTGTCTATTCCATAGTTGGTTTTTGGAACGGTACCTGTGCTTATATCAAACTCTGGTTTTATGCATCACCCCACCTCTCCTTCCCCCTTAAGCAGGTATAAGAGTGTTTTCTAAATGTGAGACACTGTTCTCTTTCCTAACTCAGTTCAAGTGTAGCCATGTTTACAGTATCTTCATAAGTGATATCTTATGATAAGTTTCTTTTTCTGTGTGACTTATTTCACTTAGAATCATCGTACCTGAATCCACCCATTTGGCTGCTACTGGTCTTATGACATTGATTTCATGGCTGAGGGATATTCCATCGTACGTAAGTACCACAATTTTTTGAACCATGTTTATATTTTCTGGGATACTTAAGGTGTATCCAAGTTGAGGTCCTTGTATGCAGTGCAGCCCTAAATTTTGGGGTGGCTCTGTCTTATTGATTTTCAGTTTTCCCAAGGTATATTCCCTAGACTGGTAGTGCCCTTGGCTCTGTAGCTCTGTTCTTTACTTGTTTTAGGGAACAGAATGCACTCCTCCAGAGAGGCAGTTGGCAATTTACATCCCGCCCATCAGCATAACAAGGCTCCCTGTTCTCCAGGGCCTGTCTTGCCTTTCTTGTTCTTACACTTTTTGTGGATGTCCCTTTTGACCGGTGGGAAGTGATACTTCTTTGTAGTGCAGATTTGCATTGCCCGCTTGCTTGCTTGGCCAAAAAGGGCGTATGCGTTTTCTCCTGAATATATTCAGGAGAAAACGCATACGCCCTTTTTGGCCAAGTGCATCATTGTCGAAGTTGTGCCCCTCTTCCTGTGCTTTAAAGGCGATTCCAACGTACCTCTTGAAATCTGTTTCCTGCTATTCTGCCTCGCTTTCAAGTCCGCCTCGTTGCCTTCCCTCAACAGATTTTTGGACGATAGTTGTCCTTTATTACTCGGCCAGTTTGTGAATTGCTGTGCCCCTGAGCTCCATTTTTCAACTCGTTTTTGGTGAGCTGACCGCAAGTCCAAAATTTTGGTTCAGGACCTATACTGGTTCCCGGTGGGTGGCTGAGAATTTGGTTAATTCTTCTTCCTGCCGGGAAATTACAGTGATATGTGCCCGTCCAAATGCCTAACAGCTACTCTCTCATTGGTTCTCCCTCTTCCCTTTCATCCTCTGCCAAATTGGCAACGTGTGCGAACCAAGAGGTTAAAGGGGCTGTCTCTCCAAGTTGGGAGGTTGATAGTAAAGCAGACGGAAAGTCAAACCGGAGCACCAGGAGAGGGACTATTCGTTGAGTTTTAGAAACCTTTCGTATTCACAGTGTGTCCGTTCCCTAGGTTTCCCGAACATGTTATAGCTGTAGTACTATTCCCTTCAACCTGGAGAGTTCGGACCCATGGAATGGGTGCCATGCATTATTGCTTTAAAGGGTCTGCATTTGTTCACCCAATCTCACCAAGCATCTCAGTCCCAAGTGTCCCTCCTTATGCCACATCCAGCTGTCGTTGTAGATAGGGTCATTCCAGCTTTCATCAGAGACCCTGAAGGAATTGTAAAGAATTTCCCAGTTTTTTTGTTTTGTTTTTGAAATTCATTTTTATAGTGGGTTTGAGCTGATTCTCGCTGCCATGTTTATGCCAGTCTAGACACACTTGATTCCCTTACGGAGACATATCAATACATAGGTTTTAAGATTCTTACTAGTCAGATATTTTCCTCTGCGGGAAATATGGGGTTTTGAGTCCCTTTCACTGAGGACGGTGTAGGTCTTGTCTATTCCATAGTTGGTTTTTGGAACGGTACCTGTGCTTATATCAAACTCTGGTTTTATGCATCACCCCACCTCTCCTTCCCCCTTAAGCAGGTATAAGAGTGTTTTCTAAATGTCAGACACTGTTCTCTTTCCTAACTCAGTTCAAGTGTAGCCATGTTTACAGGATCTTCATAAGTGATATCTTATGATAAGTTTCTTTTTCTGTGTGACTTATTTCACTTAGAATCATCGTACCTGAATCCACCCATTTTGTTGCTACTGGGCTTATGACATTGATTTCATGGCTGAGGGATATTCCATCATACGTAAGTACCACAATTTTTTGAACCATGTTTATATTTTCTGGGATACTTAAGGTGTATCCAAGTTGAGGTCCTTGTATGCAGTGCAGCCCTAAATTTTGGGGTGGCTCTGTCTTATTGATTTTCAGTTTTCCCAAGGTATATTCCCTAGACTGGTAGTGCCCTTGGCTCTGTAGCTCTGTTCTTTACTTGTTTTAGGGAACAGAATGCACTCCTCCAGAGAGGCAGTTGGCAATTTACATCCCGCCCATCAGCATAACAAGGCTCCCTGTTCTCCAGGGCCTGTCTTGCCTTTCTTGTTCTTACACATTTTGTGGATGTCCCTTTTGACCGGTGGGAAGTGATACTTCTTTGTAGTGCAGATTTGCATTGCCCGCTTGCTTGCTTGGCCAAAAAGGGCGTATGCGTTTTCTCCTGAATATATTCAGGAGAAAACGCATACGCCCTTTTTGGCCAAGTGCATCATTGTCGAAGTTGTGCCCCTCTTCCTGTGCTTTAAAGGCGATTCCAACGTACCTCTTGAAATCTGTTTCCTGCTATTCTGCCTCGCTTTCAAGTCCGCCTCGTTGCCTTCCCGCAACAGATTTTTGGACGAGAGTTGTCCTTTATTACTCGGCCAGTTTGTGAATTGCTGTGCCCCTGAGCTCCATTTTTCAACTCGTTTTTGGTGAGCTGACCGCAAGTCCAAAATTTTGGTTCAGGACCTATACTGGTTCCCGGTGGGTGGCTGAGAATTTGGTTAATTCTTCTTCCTGCCGGGAAATTACAGTGATATGTGCCCGTCCAAATGCCTAACAGCTACTCTCTCATTGGTTCTCCCTCTTCCCTTTCATCCTCTGCCAAATTGGCAACGTGTGCGAACCAAGAGGTTAAAGGGGCTGTCTCTCCAAGTTGGGAGGTTGATAGTAAAGCAGACGGAAAGTCAAACCGGAGCACCAGGAGAGGGACTATTCGTTGAGTTTTAGAAACCTTTCGTATTCACAGTGTGTCCGTTCCCTAGGTTTCCCGAACATGTTATAGCTGTAGTACTATTCCCTTCAACCTGGAGAGTTCGGACCCATGGAATGGGTGCCATGCATTATTGCTTTAAAGGGTCTGCATTTGCTCACCCAATCTCACCAAGCATCTCAGTCCCAAGTGTCCCTCCTTATGCCACATCCAGCTGTCGTTGTAGATACGGTCATTCCAGCTTTCATCAGAGACCCTGAAGGAATTGTAAAGAATTTCCCAGTTTTTTTGTTTTGTTTTTGAAATTCCTTTTTATAGTGGGTTTGAGCTGATTCTCGCTGCCATGTTTATGCCAGTCTAGACACACTTGATTCCCTTACGGAGACATATCAATACATAGGTTTTAAGATTCTTACTAGTCAGATATTTTCCTCTGCGGGAAATATGGGGTTTTGAGTCCCTTTCACTGAGGACGGTGTAGGTCTTGTCTATTCCATAGTTGGTTTTTGGAACGGTACCTGTGCTTATATCAAACTCTGGTTTTATGCATCACCCCACCTCTCCTTCCCCCTTAAGCAGGTATAAGAGTGTTTTCTAAATGTCAGACACTGTTCTCTTTCCTAACTCAGTTCAAGTGTAGCCATGTTTACAGGATCTTCATAAGTGATATCTTATGATAAGTTTCTTTTTCTGTGTGACTTATTTCACTTAGAATCATCGTACCTGAATCCACCCATTTTGTTGCTACTGGGCTTATGACATTGATTTCATGGCTGAGGGATATTCCATCATACGTAAGTACCACAATTTTTTGAACCATGTTTATATTTTCTGGGATACTTAAGGTGTATCCAAGTTGAGGTCCTTGTATGCAGTGCAGCCCTAAATTTTGGGGTGGCTCTGTCTTATTGATTTTCAGTTTTCCCAAGGTATATTCCCTAGACTGGTAGTGCCCTTGGCTCTGTAGCTCTGTTCTTTACTTGTTTTAGGGAACAGAATGCACTCCTCCAGAGAGGCAGTTGGCAATTTACATCCCGCCCATCAGCATAACAAGGCTCCCTGTTCTCCAGGGCCTGTCTTGCCTTTCTTGTTCTTACACATTTTGTGGATGTCCCTTTTGACCGGTGGGAAGTGATACTTCTTTGTAGTGCAGATTTGCATTGCCCGCTTGCTTGCTTGGCCAAAAAGGGCGTATGCGTTTTCTCCTGAATATATTCAGGAGAAAACGCATACGCCCTTTTTGGCCAAGTGCATCATTGTCGAAGTTGTGCCCCTCTTCCTGTGCTTTAAAGGCGATTCCAACGTACCTCTTGAAATCTGTTTCCTGCTATTCTGCCTCACTTTCAAGTCCGCCTCGTTGCCTTCCCGCAACAGATTTTTGGACGAGAGTTGTCCTTTATTACTCGGCCAGTTTGTGAATTGCTGTGCCCCTGAGCTCCATTTTTCAACTCGTTTTTGGTGAGCTGACCGCAAGTCCAAAATTTTGGTTCAGGACCTATACTGGTTCCCGGTGGGTGGCTGAGAATTTGGTTAATTCTTCTTCCTGCCGGGAAATTACAGTGATATGTGCCCGTCCAAATGCCTAACAGCTACTCTCTCATTGGTTCTCCCTCTTCCCTTTCATCCTCTGCCAAATTGGCAACGTGTGCGAGCCAAGAGGTTAAAGGGGCTGTCTCTCCAAGTTGGGAGGTTGATAGTAAAGCAGACGGAAAGTCAAACCGGAGCACCAGGAGAGGGACTATTCGTTGAGTTTTAGAAACCTTTCGTATTCACAGTGTGTCCGTTCCCTAGGTTTCCCGAACATGTTATAGCTGTAGTACTATTCCCTTCAACCTGGAGAGTTCGGACCCATGGAATGGGTGCCATGCATTATTGCTTTAAAGGGTCTGCATTTGCTCACCCAATCTCACCAAGCATCTCAGTCCCAAGTGTGCCTCCTTATGCCACATCCAGCTGTCGTTGTAGATACGGTCATTCCAGCTTTCATCAGAGACCCTGAAGGAATTGTAAAGAATTTCCCAGTTTTTTTGTTTTGTTTTTGAAATTCCTTTTTATAGTGGGTTTGAGCTGATTCTCGCTGCCATGTTTATGCCAGTCTAGACACACTTGATTCCCTTACGGAGACATATCAATACATAGGTTTTAAGATTCTTACTAGTCAGATATTTTCCTCTGCGGGAAATATGGGGTTTTGAATCCCTTTCACTGAGGACGGTGTAGGTCTTGTCTATTCCATAGTTGGTTTTTGGAACGGTACCTGTGCTTATATCAAACTCTGGTTTTATGCATCACCCCACCTCTCCTTCCCCCTTAAGCAGGTATAAGAGTGTTTTCTAAATGTCAGACACTGTTCTCTTTCCTAACTCAGTTCAAGTGTAGCCATGTTTACAGGATCTTCATAAGTGATATCTTATGATAAGTTTCTTTTTCTGTGTGACTTATTTCACTTAGAATCATCGTACCTGAATCCACCCATTTTGTTGCTACTGGGCTTATGACATTGATTTCATGGCTGAGGGATATTCCATCATACGTAAGTACCACAATTTTTTGAACCATGTTTATATTTTCTGGGATACTTAAGGTGTATCCAAGTTGAGGTCCTTGTATGCAGTGCAGCCCTAAATTTTGGGTTGCTCTGTCTTATTGATTTTCAGTTTTCCCAAGGTATATTCCTTAGACTGGTAGTGCCCTTGGCTCTGTAGCTCTGTTCTTTACTTGTTTTAGGGAACAGAATGCACTCCTCCAGAGAGGCAGTTGGCAATTTACATCCCGCCCATCAGCATAACAAGGCTCCCTGTTCTCCAGGGCCTGTCTTGCCTTTCTTGTTCTTACACATTTTGTGGATGTCCCTTTTGACCGGTGGGAAGTGATACTTCTTTGTAGTGCAGATTTGCATTGCCCGCTTGCTTGCTTGGCCAAAAAGGGCGTATGCGTTTTCTCCTGAATATATTCAGGAGAAAACGCATACGCCCTTTTTGGCCAAGTGCATCATTGTCGAAGTTGTGCCCCTCTTCCTGTGCTTTAAAGGCGATTCCAACGTACCTCTTGAAATCTGTTTCCTGCTATTCTGCCTCGCTTTCAAGTCCGCCTCGTTGCCTTCCCTCAACAGATTTTTGGACGATAGTTGTCCTTTATTACTCGGCCAGTTTGTGAATTGCTGTGCCCCTGAGCTCCATTTTTCAACTCGTTTTTGGTGAGCTGACCGCAAGTCCAAAATTTTGGTTCAGGACCTATACTGGTTCCCGGTGGGTGGCTGAGAATTTGGTTAATTCTTCTTCCTGCCGGGAAATTACAGTGATATGTGCCCGTCCAAATGCCTAACAGCTACTCTCTCATTGGTTCTCCCTCTTCCCTTTCATCCTCTGCCAAATTGGCAACCTGTGCGAACCAAGAGGTTAAAGGGGCTGTCTCTCCAAGTTGGGAGGTTGATAGTAAAGCAGACGGAAAGTCAAACCGGAGCACCAGGAGAGGGACTATTCGTTGAGTTTTAGAAACCTTTCGTATTCACAGTGTGTCCGTTCTCTAGGTTTCCCGCACATGTTATAGCTGTAGTACTATTCCCTTCAACCTGGAGAGTTCGGACCCATGGAATGGGTGCCATGCATTATTGCTTTAAAGGGTCTGCATTTGCTCACCCAATCTCACCAATCGTCTCAGTCCCAAGTGTCCCTCCTTATGCCACATCCAGCTGTCGTTGTAGATAGGGTCATTCCAGCTTTCATCAGAGACCCTGAAGGAATTGTAAAGAATTTCCCAGTTTTTTTGTTTTGTTTTTGAAATTCCTTTTTATAGTGGGTTTGAGCTGATTCTCGCTGCCATGTTTATGCCAGTCTAGACACACTTGATTCCCTTACGGAGACATATCAATACATAGGTTGTAAGATTCTTACTAGTCAGATATTTTCCTCTGCGGGAAATATGGGGTTTTGAGTCCCTTTCACTGAGGACGGTGTAGGTCTTGTCTATTCCATAGTTGGTTTTTGGAACGGTACCTGTGCTTATATCAAACTCTGGTTTTATGCATCACCCCACCTCTCCTTCCCCCTTAAGCAGGTATAAGAGTGTTTTCTAAATGTCAGACACTGTTCTCTTTCCTAACTCAGTTCAAGTGTAGCCATGTTTACAGGATCTTCATAAGTGATATCTTATGATAAGTTTCTTTTTCTGTGTGACTTATTTCACTTAGAATCATCGTACCTGAATCCACCCATTTTGTTGATACTGGTCTTATGACATTGATTTCATGGCTGAGGGATATTCCATCGTACGTAAGTACCACAATTTTTTGAACCATGTTTATATTTTCTGGGATACTTAAGGTGTGTCCAAGTTGAGGTCCTTGTATGCAGTGCAGCCCTAAATTTTGGGGTGGCTCTGTCTTATTGATTTTCAGTTTTCCCAAGGTATATTCCCTAGACTGGTAGTGCCCTTGGCTCTGTAGCTCTGTTCTTTACTTGTTTTAGCGAACAGAATGCACTCCTCCAGAGAGGCAGTTGGCAATTTACATCCCGCCCATCAGCATAACAAGGCTCCCTGTTCTCCAGGGCCTGTCTTGCCTTTCTTGTTCTTACACATTTTGTGGATGTCCCTTTTGACCGGTGGGAAGTGATACTTCTTTGTAGTGCAGATTTGCATTGCCCGCTTGCTTGCTTGGCCAAAAAGGGCGTATGCGTTTTCTCCTGAATATATTCAGGAGAAAACGCATACGCCCTTTTTGGCCAAGTGCATCATTGTCGAAGTTGTGCCCCTCTTCCTGTGCTTTAAAGGCGATTCCAACGTACCTCTTGAAATCTGTTTCCTGCTATTCTGCCTCGCTTTCAAGTCCGCCTCGTTGCCTTCCCTCAACAGATTTTTGGACGATAGTTGTCCTTTATTACTCGGCCAGTTTGTGAATTGCTGTGCCCCTGAGCTCCATTTTTCAACTCGTTTTTGGTGAGCTGACCGCAAGTCCAAAATTTTCGTTCAGGACCTATACTGGTTCCCGGTGGGTGGCTGAGAATTTGGTTAATTCTTCTTCCTGCCGGGAAATTACAGTGATATGTGCCCTTCCAAATGCCTAACAGCTACTCTCTCATTGGTTCTCCCTCTTCCCTTTCATCCTCTGCCAAATTGGCAACCTGTGCGAACCAAGAGGTTAAAGGGGTTGTCTCTCCAAGTTGGGAGGTTGAGAGTAAAGCAGACGGAAAGTCAAACCGGAGCACCAGGAGAGGGACTATTCGTTGAGTTTTAGAAACCTTTCGTATTCACAGTGTGTCCGTTCTCTAGGTTTCCCGCACATGTTATAGCTGTAGTAATATTCCCTTCAACCTGGAGAGTTCGGACCCATGGAATGGGTGCCATGCATTATTGCTTTAAAGGGTCTGCATTTGCTCACCCAATCTCACCAATCGTCTCAGTCCCAAGTGTCCCTCCTTATGCCACATCCAGCTGTCGTTGTAGATAGGGTCATTCCAGCTTTCATCAGAGACCCTGAAGGAATTGTAAAGAATTTCCCAGTTTTTTTGTTTTGTTTTTGAAATTCCTTTTTATAGTGGGTTTGAGCTGATTCTCGCTGCCATGTTTATGCCAGTCTAGACACACTTGATTCCCTTATGGAGACATATCAATACATAGGTTTTAAGATTCTTACTAGTCAGATATTTTCCTCTGCGGGAAATATGGGGTTTTGAGTCCCTTTCACTGAGGACGGTGTAGGTCTTGTCTATTCCATAGTTGGTTTTCGGAACGGTACCTGTGCTTATATCAAACTCTGGTTTTATGCATCACCCCACCTCTCCTTCCCCCTTAAGCAGGTATAAGAGTGTTTTCTAAATGTGAGACACTGTTCTCTTTCCTAACTCAGTTCAAGTGTAGCCATGTTTACAGGATCTTCATAAGTGATATCTTATGATAAGTTTCTTTTTCTCTGTGACTTATTTCACTTAGAATCATCGTACCTGAATCCACCCATTTTGCTGCTACTGGTCTTATGACATTGATTTCATGGCTGAGGGATATTCCATCGTACGTAAGTACCACAATTTTTTGAACCATGTTTATATTTTCTGGGATAATTAAGGTGTATCCAAGTTGAGGTCCTTGTATGCAGTGAAGCCCTACATTTTGGGGTGGCTCTGTCTTATTGATTTTCAGTTTTCCCAAGATATATTCCCTAGACTGGTAGTGCCCTTGGCTCTGTAGCTCTATTCTTTACTTGTTTTAGGGAACAGAATGCACTCCTCCAGAGAGGCAGTTGGCAATTTACATCCCGCCCATCAGCATAACAAGGCTCCCTGTTCTCCAGGGCCTGTCTTGCCTTTCTTGTTCTTACACATTTTGTGGATGTCCCTTTTGACCGGTGGGAAGTGATACTTCTTTGTAGTGCAGATTTGCATTGCCCGCTTGCTTGCTTGGCCAAAAAGGGCGTATGCGTTTTCTCCTGAATATATTCAGGAGAAAACGCATACGCCCTTTTTGGCCAAGTGCATCATTGTCGAAGTTGTGCCCCTCTTCCTGTGCTTTAAAGGCGATTGCAACGTACCTCTTGAAATCTGTTTCCTGCTATTCTGCCTCGCTTTCAAGTCCGCCTCGTTGCCTTCCCTCAACAGATTTTTGGACGAGAGTTGTCCTTTATTACTCGGCCAGTTTGTGAATTGCTGTGCCCCTGAGCTCCATTTTTCAACTCGTTTTTGGTGAGCTGACCGCAAGTCCAAAATTTTGGTTCAGGACCTATACTGGTTCCCGGTGGGTGGCTGAGAATTTGGTTAATTCTTCTTCCTGCCGGGAAATTACAGTGATATGTGCCCGTCCAAATGCCTAACAGCTACTCTCTCATTGGTTCTCCCTCTTCCCTTTCATCCTCTGCCAAATTGGCAACGTGTGCGAACCAAGAGGTTAAAGGGGCTGTCTCTCCAAGTTGGGAGGTTGATAGTAAAGCAGACGGAAAGTCAAACCGGAGCACCAGGAGAGGGACTATTCGTTGAGTTTTAGAAACCTTTCGTATTCACAGTGTGTCCGTTCCCTAGGTTTCGCGAACATGTTATAGCTGTAGTACTATTCCCTTCAACCTGGAGAGTTCGGACCCATGGAATGGGTGCCATGCATTATTGCTTTAAAGGGTCTGCATTTGCTCACCCAATCTTACCAAGCATCTCAGTCCCAAGTGTCCCTCCTTATGCCACATCCAGCTGTCGTTGTAGATACGGTCATTCCAGCTTTCATCAGAGACCCTGAAGGAATTGTAAAGAATTTCCCAGTTTTTTTGTTTTGTTTTTGAAATTCCTTTTTATAGTGGGTTTGAGCTGATTCTCGCTGCCATGTTTATGCCAGTCTAGACACACTTGATTCCCTTACGGAGACATATCAATACATAGGTTTTAAGATTCTTACTAGTCAGATATTTTCCTCTGCGGGAAATATGGGGTTTTGAGTCCCTTTCACTGAGGACGGTGTAGGTCTTGTCTATTCCATAGTTGGTTTTTGGAACGGTACCTGTGCTTATATCAAACTCTGGTTTTATGCATCACCCCACCTCTCCTTCCCCCTTAAGCAGGTATAAGAGTGTTTTCTAAATGTCAGACACTGTTCTCTTTCCTAACTCAGTTCAAGTGTAGCCATGTTTACAGGATCTTCATAAGTGATATCTTATGATAAGTTTCTTTTTCTGTGTGACTTATTTCACTTAGAATCATCGTACCTGAATCCACCCATTTTGTTGCTACTGGGCTTATGACATTGATTTCATGGCTGAGGGATATTCCATCATACGTAAGTACCACAATTTTTTGAACCATGTTTATATTTTCTGGGATACTTAAGGTGTATCCAAGTTGAGGTCCTTGTATGCAGTGCAGCCCTAAATTTTGGGGTGGCTCTGTCTTATTGATTTTCAGTTTTCCCAAGGTATATTCCCTAGACTGGTAGTGCCCTTGGCTCTGTAGCTCTGTTCTTTACTTGTTTTAGGGAACAGAATGCACTCCTCCAGAGAGGCAGTTGGCAATTTACATCCCGCCCATCAGCATAACAAGGCTCCCTGTTCTCCAGGGCCTGTCTTGCCTTTCTTGTTCTTACACATTTTGTGGATGTCCCTTTTGACCGGTGGGAAGTGATACTTCTTTGTAGTGCAGATTTGCATTGCCCGCTTGCTTGCTTGGCCAAAAAGGGCGTATGCGTTTTCTCCTGAATATATTCAGGAGAAAACGCATACGCCCTTTTTGGCCAAGTGCATCATTGTCGAAGTTGTGCCCCTCTTCCTGTGCTTTAAAGGCGATTCCAACGTACCTCTTGAAATCTGTTTCCTGCTATTCTGCCTCGCTTTCAAGTCCGCCTCGTTGCCTTCCCTCAACAGATTTTTGGACGATAGTTGTCCTTTATTACTCGGCCAGTTTGTGAATTGCTGTGCCCCTGAGCTCCATTTTTCAACTCGTTTTTGGTGAGCTGACCGCAAGTCCAAAATTTTGGTTCAGGACCTATACTGGTTCCCGGTGGGTGGCTGAGAATTTGGTTAATTCTTCTTCCTGCCGGGAAATTACAGTGATATGTGCCCGTCCAAATGCCTAACAGCTACTCTATCATTGGTTCTCCCTCTTCCCTTTCATCCTCTGCCAAATTGGCAACCTGTGCGAACCAAGAGGTTAAAGGGGCTGTCTCTCCAAGTTGGGAGGTTGATAGTAAAGCAGACGGAAAGTCAAACCGGAGCACCAGGAGAGGGACTATTCGTTGAGTTTTAGAAACCTTTCGTATTCACAGTGTGTCCGTTCTCTAGGTTTCCCGCACATGTTATAGCTGTAGTACTATTCCCTTCAACCTGGAGAGTTCGGACCCATGGAATGGGTGCCATGCATTATTGCTTTAAAGGGTCTGCATTTGCTCACCCAATCTCACCAATCGTCTCAGTCCCAAGTGTCCCTCCTTATGCCACATCCAGCTGTCATTGTAGATAGGGTCATTCCAGCTTTCATCAGAGACCCTGAAGGAATTGTAAAGAATTTCCCAGTTTTTTTGTTTTGTTTTTGAAATTCCTTTTTATAGTGGGTTTGAGCTGATTCTCGCTGCCATGTTTATGCCAGTCTAGACACACTTGATTCCCTTACGGAGACATATCAATACATAGGTTTTAAGATTCTTACTAATCAGATATTTTCCTCTGAGGGAAATATGGGGTTTTGAGTCCCTTTCACTGAGGACGGTGTAGGTCTTGTCTATTCCATAGTTGGTTTTTGGAACGGTACCTGTGCTTATATCAAACTCTGGTTTTATGCATCACCCCACCTCTCCTTCCCCCTTAAGCAGGTATAAGAGTGTTTTCTAAATGTCAGACACTGTTCTCTTTCCTAACTCAGTTCAAGTGTAGCCATGTTTACAGGATCTTCATAAGTGATATCTTATGATAAGTTTCTTTTTCTGTGTGACTTATTTCACTTAGAATCATCGTACCTGAATCCACCCATTTTGTTGCTACTGGTCTTATGACATTGATTTCATGGCTGAGGGATATTCCATCGTACGTAAGTACCACAATTTTTTGAACCATGTTTATATTTTCTGGGATACTTAAGGTGTGTCCAAGTTGAGGGCCTTGTATGCAGTGCAGCCCTAAATTTTGGGGTGGCTCTGTCTTATTGATTTTCAGTTTTCCCAAGGTATATTCCCTAGACTGGTAGTGCCCTTGGCTCTGTAGCTCTGTTCTTTACTTGTTTTAGCGAACAGAATGCACTCCTCCAGAGAGGCAGTTGGCAATTTACATCCCGCCCATCAGCATAACAAGGCTCCCTGTTCTCCAGGGCCTGTCTTGCCTTTCTTGTTCTTACACATTTTGTGGATGTCCCTTTTGACCGGTGGGAAGTGATACTTCTTTGTAGTGCAGATTTGCATTGCCCGCTTGCTTGCTTGGCCAAAAAGGGCCTATGCGTTTTCTCCTGAATATATTCAGGAGAAAACGCATACGCCCTTTTTGGCCAAGTGCATCATTGTCGAAGTTGTGCCCCTCTTTCTGTGCTTTAAAGGCGATTCCAACGTACCTCTTGAAATCTGTTTCCTGCTATTCTGCCTCGCTTACAAGTCCGCCTCGTTGCCTTCCCTCAACAGATTTTTGGACGATAGTTGTCCTTTATTACTCGGCCAGTTTGTGAATTGCTGTGCCCCTGAGCTCCATTTTTCAACTCGTTTTTGGTGAGCTGACCGCAAGTCCAAAATTTTCGTTCAGGACCTATACTGGTTCCCGGTGGGTGGCTGAGAATTTGGTTAATTCTTCTTCCTGCCGGGAAATTACAGTGATATGTGCCCTTCCAAATGCCTAACAGCTACTCTCTCATTGGTTCTCCCTCTTCCCTTTCATCCTCTGCCAAATTGGCAACCTGTGCGAACCAAGAGGTTAAAGGGGTTGTCTCTCCAAGTTGGGAGGTTGATAGTAAAGCAGACGGAAAGTCAAACCGGAGCACCAGGAGAGGGACTATTCGTTGAGTTTTAGAAACCTTTCGTATTCACAGTGTGTCCGTTCTCTAGGTTTCCCGCACATGTTATAGCTGTAGTAATATTCCCTTCAACCTGGAGAGTTCGGACCCATGGAATGGGTGCCATGCATTATTGCTTTAAAGGGTCTGCATTTGCTCACCCAATCTCACCAATCGTCTCAGTCCCAAGTGTCCCTCCTTATGCCACATCCAGCTGTCGTTGTAGATAGGGTCATTCCAGCTTTCATCAGAGACCCTGAAGGAATTGTAAAGAATTTCCCAGTTTTTTTGTTTTGTTTTTGAAATTCCTTTTTATAGTGGGTTTGAGCTGATTCTCGCTGCCATGTTTATGCCAGTCTAGACACACTTGATTCCCTTATGGAGACATATCAATACATAGGTTTTAAGATTCTTACTAGTCAGATATTTTCCTCTGCGGGAAATATGGGGTTTTGAGTCCCTTTCACTGAGGACGGTGTAGGTCTTGTCTATTCCATAGTTGGTTTTTGGAACGGTACCTGTGCTTATATCAAACTCTGGTTTTATGCATCACCCCACCTCTCCTTCCCCCTTAAGCAGGTATAAGAGTGTTTTCTAAATGTCAGACACTGTTCTCTTTCCTAACTCAGTTCAAGTGTAGCCATGTTTACAGGATCTTCATAAGTGATATCTTATGATAAGTTTCTTTTTCTGTGTGACTTATTTCACTTAGAATCATCGTACCTGAATCCACCCATTTTGCTGCTACTGGTCTTATGACATTGATTTCATGGCTGAGGGATATTCCATCGTACGTAAGTACCACAATTTTTTGAACCATGTTTATATTTTCTGGGATACTTAAGGTGTATCCAAGTTGAGGTCCTTGTATGCAGTGAAGCCCTACATTTTGGGGTGGCTCTGTCTTATTGATTTTCAGTTTTCCCAAGGTATATTCCCTAGACTGGTAGTGCCCTTGGCTCTGTAGCTCTATTCTTTACTTGTTTTAGGGAACAGAATGCACTCCTCCAGAGAGGCAGTTGGCAATTTACATCCCGCCCATCAGCATAACAAGGCTCCCTGTTCTCCAGGGCCTGTCTTGCCTTTCTTGTTCTTACACATTTTGTGGATGTCCCTTTTGACCGGTGGGAAGTGATACTTCTTTGTAGTGCAGATTTGCATTGCCCGCTTGCTTGCTTGGCCAAAAAGGGCGTATGCGTTTTCTCCTGAATATATTCAGGAGAAAACGCATACGCCCTTTTTGGCCAAGTGCATCATTGTCGAAGTTGTGCCCCTCTTCCTGTGCTTTAAAGGCGATTCCAACGTACCTCTTGAAATCTGTTTCCTGCTATTCTGCCTCGCTTTCAAGTCCGCCTCGTTGCCTTCCCTCAACAGATTTTTGGACGATAGTTGTCCTTTATTACTCGGCCAGTTTGTGAATTGCTGTGCCCCTGAGCTCCATTTTTCAACTCGTTTTTGGTGAGCTGACCGCAAGTCCAAAATTTTGGTTCAGGACCTATACTGGTTCCCGGTGGGTGGCTGAGAATTTGGTTAATTCTTCTTCCTGCCGGGAAATTACAGTGATATGTGCCCGTCCAAATGCCTAACAGCTACTCTCTCATTGGTTCTCCCTCTTCCCTTTCATCCTCTGCCAAATTGGCAACCTGTGCGAACCAAGAGGTTAAAGGGGTTGTCTCTCCAAGTTGGGAGGTTGATAGTAAAGCAGACGGAAAGTCAAACCAGAGCACCAGGAGAGGGACTATTCGTTGAGTTTTAGAAACCTTTCGTATTCACAGTGTGTCCGTTCCCTAGGTTTCCCGAACATGTTATAGCTGTAGTACTATTCCCTTCAACCTGGAGAGTTCGGACCCATGGAATGGGTGCCATGCATTATTGCTTTAAAGGGTCTGCATTTGTTCACCCAATCTCACCAAGCATCTCAGTCCCAAGTGTCCCTCCTTATGCCACATCCAGCTGTCGTTGTAGATAGGGTCATTCCAGCTTTCATCAGAGACCCTGAAGGAATTGTAAAGAATTTCCCAGTTTTTTTGTTTTGTTTTTGAAATTCCTTTTTATAGTGGGTTTGAGCTGATTCTCGCTGCCATGTTTATGCCAGTCTAGACACACTTGATTCCCTTACGGAGACATATCAATACATAGGTTTTAAGATTCTTACTAGTCAGATATTTTCCTCTGCGGGAAATATGGGGTTTTGAGTCCCTTTCACTGAGGACGGTGTAGGTCTTGTCTATTCCATAGTTGGTTTTTGGAACGGTACCTGTGCTTATATCAAACTCTGGTTTTATGCATCACCCCACCTCTCCTTCCCCCTTAAGCAGGTATAAGAGTGTTTTCTAAATGTGAGACACTGTTCTCTTTCCTAACTCAGTTCAAGTGTAGCCATGTTTACAGGATCTTCATAAGTGATATCTTATGATAAGTTTCTTTTTCTGTGTGACTTATTTCACTTAGAATCATCGTACCTGAATCCACCCATTTTGTTGCTACTGGGCTTATGACATTGATTTCATGGCTGAGGGATATTCCATCATACGTAAGTACCACAATTTTTTGAACCATGTTTATATTTTCTGGGATACTTAAGGTGTATCCAAGTTGAGGTCCTTGTATGCAGTGCAGCCCTAAATTTTGGGGTGGCTCTGTCTTATTGATTTTCAGTTTTCCCAAGGTATATTCCCTAGACTGGTAGTGCCCTTGGCTCTGTAGCTCTGTTCTTTACTTGTTTTAGGGAACAGAATGCACTCCTCCAGAGAGGCAGTTGGCAATTTACATCCCGCCCATCAGCATAACAAGGCTCCCTGTTCTCCAGGGCCTGTCTTGCCTTTCTTGTTCTTACACATTTTGTGGATGTCCCTTTTGACCGGTGGGAAGTGATACTTCTTTGTAGTGCAGATTTGCATTGCCCGCTTGCTTGCTTGGCCAAAAAGGGCGTATGCGTTTTCTCCTGAATATATTCAGGAGAAAACGCATACGCCCTTTTTGGCCAAGTGCATCATTGTCGAAGTTGTGCCCCTCTTCCTGTGCTTTAAAGGCGATTCCAACGTACCTCTTGAAATCTGTTTCCTGCTATTCTGCCTCGCTTTCAAGTCCGCCTCGTTGCCTTCCCGCAACAGATTTTTGGACGAGAGTTGTCCTTTATTACTCGGCCAGTTTGTGAATTGCTGTGCCCCTGAGCTCCATTTTTCAACTCGTTTTTGGTGAGCTGACCGCAAGTCCAAAATTTTGGTTCAGGACCTATACTGGTTCCCGGTGGGTGGCTGAGAATTTGGTTAATTCTTCTTCCTGCCGGGAAATTACAGTGATATGTGCCCGTCCAAATGCCTAACAGCTACTCTCTCATTGGTTCTCCCTCTTCCCTTTCATCCTCTGCCAAATTGGCAACGTGTGCGAACCAAGAGGTTAAAGGGGCTGTCTCTCCAAGTTGGGAGGTTGATAGTAAAGCAGACGGAAAGTCAAACCGGAGCACCAGGAGAGGGACTATTCGTTGAGTTTTAGAAACCTTTCGTATTCACAGTGTGTCCGTTCCCTAGGTTTCCCGAACATGTTATAGCTGTAGTACTATTCCCTTCAACCTGGAGAGTTCGGACCCATGGAATGGGTGCCATGCATTATTGCTTTAAAGGGTCTGCATTTGCTCACCCAATCTCACCAAGCATCTCAGTCCCAAGTGTCCCTCCTTATGCCACATCCAGCTGTCGTTGTAGATACGGTCATTCCAGCTTTCATCAGAGACCCTGAAGGAATTGTAAAGAATTTCCCAGTTTTTTTGTTTTGTTTTTGAAATTCATTTTTATAGTGGGTTTGAGCTGATTCTCGCTGCCATGTTTATGCCAGTCTAGACACACTTGATTCCCTTACGGAGACATATCAATACATAGGTTTTAAGATTCTTACTAGTCAGATATTTTCCTCTGCGGGAAATATGGGGTTTTGAGTCCCTTTCACTGAGGACGGTGTAGGTCTTGTCTATTCCATAGTTGGTTTTTGGAACGGTACCTGTGCTTATATCAAACTCTGGTTTTATGCATCACCCCACCTCTCCTTCCCCCTTAAGCAGGTATAAGAGTGTTTTCTAAATGTCAGACACTGTTCTCTTTCCTAACTCAGTTCAAGTGTAGCCATGTTTACAGGATCTTCATAAGTGATATCTTATGATAAGTTTCTTTTTCTGTGTGACTTATTTCACTTAGAATCATCGTACCTGAATCCACCCATTTTGTTGCTACTGGGCTTATGACATTGATTTCATGGCTGAGGGATATTCCATCGTACGTAAGTACCACAATTTTTTGAACCATGTTTATATTTTCTGGGATACTTAAGGTGTATCCAAGTTGAGGTCCTTGTATGCAGTGCAGCCCTAAATTTTGGGGTGGCTCTGTCTTATTGATTTTCAGTTTTCCCAAGGTATATTCCCTAGACTGGTAGTGCCCTTGGCTCTGTAGCTCTGTTCTTTACTTGTTTTAGCGAACAGAATGCACTCCTACAGAGAGGCAGTTGGCAATTTACATCCCGCCCATCAGCATAACAAGGCTCCCTGTTCTCCAGGGCCTGTCTTGCCTTTCTTGTTCTTACACATTTTGTGGATGTCCCTTTTGACCGGTGGGAAGTGATACTTCTTTGTAGTGCAGATTTGCATTGCCCGCTTGCTTGCTTGGCCAAAAAGGGCGTATGCGTTTTCTCCTGAATATATTCAGGAGAAAACGCATACGCCCTTTTTGGCCAAGTGCATCATTGTCGAAGTTGTGCCCCTCTTCCTGTGCTTTAAAGGCGATTCCAACGTACCTCTTGAAATCTGTTTCCTGCTATTCTGCCTCGCTTTCAAGTCCGCCTCGTTGCCTTCCCTCAACAGATTTTTGGACGATAGTTGTCCTTTATTACTCGGCCAGTTTGTGAATTGCTGTGCCCCTGAGCTCCATTTTTCAACTCGTTTTTGGTGAGCTGACCGCAAGTCCAAAATTTTCGTTCAGGACCTATACTGGTTCCCGGTGGGTGGCTGAGAATTTGGTTAATTCTTCTTCCTGCCAGGAAATTACAGTGATATGTGCCCTTCCAAATGCCTAGCAGCTACTCTCTCATTGGTTCTCCCTCTTCCCTTTCATCCTCTGCCAAATTGGCAACCTGTGCGAACCAAGAGGTTAAAGGGGTTGTCTCTCCAAGTTGGGAGGTTGATAGTAAAGCAGACGGAAAGTCAAACCAGAGCACCAGGAGAGGGACTATTCGTTGAGTTTTAGAAACCTTTCGTATTCACAGTGTGTCCGTTCTCTAGGTTTCCCGCACATGTTATAGCTGTAGTAATATTCCCTTCAACGTGGAGAGTTCGGACCCATGGAATGGGTGCCATGCATTATTGCTTTAAAGGGTCTGCATTTGCTCACCCAATCTCACCAATCGTCTCAGTCCCAAGTGTCCCTCCTTATGCCACATCCAGCTGTCGTTGTAGATAGGGTCATTCCAGCTTTCATCAGAGACCCTGAAGGAATTGTAAAGAATTTCCCAGTTTTTTTGTTTTGTTTTTGAAATTCCTTTTTATAGTGGGTTTGAGCTGATTCTCGCTGCCATGTTTATGCCAGTCTAGACACACTTGATTCCCTTATGGAGACATATCAATACATAGGTTTTAAGATTCTTACTAGTCAGATATTTTCCTCTGCGGGAAATATGGGGTTTTGAGTCCCTTTCACTGAGGACGGTGTAGGTCTTGTCTATTCCATAGTTGGTTTTCGGAACGGTACCTGTGCTTATATCAAACTCTGGTTTTATGCATCACCCCACCTCTCCTTCCCCCTTAAGCAGGTATAAGAGTGTTTTCTAAATGTGAGACACTGTTCTCTTTCCTAACTCAGTTCAAGTGTAGCCATGTTTACAGGATCTTCATAAGTGATATCTTATGATAAGTTTCTTTTTCTGTGTGACTTATTTCACTTAGAATCATCGTACCTGAATCCACCCATTTTGTTGCTACTGGGCTTATGACATTGATTTCATGGCTGAGGGATATTCCATCGTACGTAAGTACCACAATTTTTTGAACCATGTTTATATTTTCTGGGATACTTAAGGTGTATCCAAGTTGAGGTCCTTGTATGCAGTGAAGCCCTACATTTTGGGGTGGCTCTGTCTTATTGATTTTCAGTTTTCCCAAGGTATATTCCCTAGACTGGTAGTGCCCTTGGCTCTGTAGCTCTATTCTTTACTTGTTTTAGGGAACAGAATGCACTCCTCCAGAGAGGCAGTTGGCAATTTACATCCCGCCCATCAGCATAAGAAGGCTCCCTGTTCTCCAGGGCCTGTCTTGCCTTTCTTGTTCTTACACATTTTGTGGATGTCCCTTTTGACCGGTGGGAAGTGATACTTCTTTGTAGTGCAGATTTGCATTGCCCGCTTGCTTGCTTGGCCAAAAAGGGCGTATGCGTTTTCTCCTGAATATATTCAGGAGAAAACGCATACGCCCTTTTTGGCCAAGTGCATCATTGTCGAAGTTGTGCCCCTCTTCCTGTGCTTTAAAGGCGATTCCAACGTACCTCTTGAAATCTGTTTCCTGCTATTCTGCCTCGCTTTCAAGTCCGCCTCGTTGCCTTCCCTCAACAGATTTTTGGACGATAGTTGTCCTTTATTACTCGGCCAGTTTGTGAATTGCTGTGCCCCTGAGCTCCATTTTTCAACTCGTTTTTGGTGAGCTGACCGCAAGTCCAAAATTTTGGTTCAGGACCTATACTGGTTCCCGGTGGGTGGCTGAGAATTTGGTTAATTCTTCTTCCTGCCGGGAAATTACAGTGATATGTGCCCGTCCAAATGCCTAACAGCTACTCTCTCATTGGTTCTCCCTCTTCCCTTTCATCCTCTGCCAAATTGGCAACCTGTGCGAACCAAGAGGTTAAAGGGGTTGTCTCTCCAAGTTGGGAGGTTGATAGTAAAGCAGACGGAAAGTCAAACCGGAGCACCAGGAGAGGGACCATTCGTTGAGTTTTAGAAACCTTTCGTATTCACAGTGTGTCCGTTCTCTAGGTTTCCCGCACATGTTATAGCTGTAGTAATATTCCCTTCAACCTGGAGAGTTCGGACCCATGGAATGGGTGCCATGCATTATTGCTTTAAAGGGTCTGCATTTGCTCACCGAATCTCACCAATCGTCTCAGTCCCAAGTGTCCCTCCTTATGCCACATCCAGCTGTCGTTGTAGATAGGGTCATTCCAGCTTTCATCAGAGACCCTGAAGGAATTGTAAAGAATTTCCCAGTTTTTTTGTTTTGTTTTTGAAATTCCTTTTTATAGTGGGTTTGAGCTGATTCCGGCTGCCATGTTTATGCCAGTCTAGACACACTTGATTCCCTTACGGTGACATATCAATACATAGGTTTTAAGATTCTTACTAGTCAGATATTTTCCTCTGCGGGAAATATGGGGTTTTGAGTCCCTTTCACTGAGGACGGTGTAGGTCTTGTCTATTCCATAGTTGGTTTTTGGAACGGTACCTGTGCTTATATCAAACTCTGGTTTTATGCATCACCCCACCTCTCCTTCCTCCTTAAGCAGGTATAAGAGTGTTTTCTAAATGTGAGACACTGTTCTCTTTCCTAACTCAGTTCAAGTGTAGCCATGTTTACAGGATCTTCATAAGTGATATCTTATGATAAGTTTCTTTTTCTGTGTGACTTATTTCACTTAGAATCATCGTACCTGAATCCACCCATTTTGCTGCTACTGGTCTTATGACATTGATTTCATGGCTGAGGGATATTCCATCGTACGTAAGTACCACAATTTTTTGAACCATGTTTATATTTTCTGGGATACTTAAGGTGTATCCAAGTTGAGGTCCTTGTATGCAGTGAAGCCCTACATTTTGGGGTGGCTCTGTCTTATTGATTTTCAGTTTTCCCAAGGTATATTCCCTAGACTGGTAGTGCCCTTGGCTCTGTAGCTCTATTCTTTACTTGTTTTAGGGAACAGAATGCACTCCTCCAGAGAGGCAGTTGGCAATTTACATCCCGCCCATCAGCATAACAAGGCTCCCTGTTCTCCAGGGCCTGTCTTGCCTTTCTTGTTCTTACACATTTTGTGGATGTCCCTTTTGACCGGTGGGAAGTGATACTTCTTTGTAGTGCAGATTTGCATTGCCCGCTTGCTTGCTTGGCCAAAAAGGGCGTATGTGTTTTCTCCTGAATATATTCAGGAGAAAACGCATACGCCCTTTTTGGCCAAGTGCATCATTGTCGAAGTTGTGCCCCTCTTCCTGTGCTTTAAAGGCGATTCCAACGTACCTCTTGAAATCTGTTTCCTGCTATTCTGCCTCGCTTTCAAGTCCGCCTCGTTGCCTTCCCTCAACAGATTTTTGGACGATAGTTGTCCTTTATTACTCGGCCAGTTTGTGAATTGCTGTGCCCCTGAGCTCCATTTTTCAACTCGTTTTTGGTGAGCTGACCGCAAGTCCAAAATTTTGGTTCAGGACCTATACTGGTTCCCGGTGGGTGGCTGAGAATTTGGTTAATTCTTCTTCCTGCCGGGAAATTACAGTGATATGTGCCCGTCCAAATGCCTAACAGCTACTCTCTCATTGGTTCTCCCTCTTCCCTTTCATCCTCTGCCAAATTGGCAACCTGTGCGAACCAAGAGGTTAAAGGGGTTGTCTCTCCAAGTTGGGAGGTTGATAGTAAAGCAGACGGAAAGTCAAACCAGAGCACCAGGAGAGGGACTATTCGTTGAGTTTTAGAAACCTTTCGTATTCACAGTGTGTCCGTTCCCTAGGTTTCCCGAACATGTTATAGCTGTAGTACTATTCCCTTCAACCTGGAGAGTTCGGACCCATGGAATGGGTGCCATGCATTATTGCTTTAAAGGGTCTGCATTTGTTCACCCAATCTCACCAAGCATCTCAGTCCCAAGTGTCCCTCCTTATGCCACATCCAGCTGTCGTTGTAGATAGGGTCATTCCAGCTTTCATCAGAGACCCTGAAGGAATTGTAAAGAATTTCCCAGTTTTTTTGTTTTGTTTTTGAAATTCATTTTTATAGTGGGTTTGAGCTGATTCTCGCTGCCATGTTTATGCCAGTCTAGACACACTTGATTCCCTTACGGAGACATATCAATACATAGGTTTTAAGATTCTTACTAGTCAGATATTTTCCTCTGCGGGAAATATGGTGTTTTGAGTCCCTTTCACTGAGGACGGTGTAGGTCTTGTCTATTCCATAGTTGGTTTTTGGAACGGTACCTGTGCTTATATCAAACTCTGGTTTTATGCATCACCCCACCTCTCCTTCCCCCTTAAGCAGGTATAAGAGTGTTTTCTAAATGTCAGACACTGTTCTCTTTCCTAACTCAGTTCAAGTTTAGCCATGTTTACAGGATCTTCATAAGTGATATCTTATGATAAGTTTCTTTTTCTGTGTGACTTATTTCACTTAGAATCATCGTACCTGAATCCACCCATTTTGTTGCTACTGGGCTTATGACATTGATTTCATGGCTGAGGGATATTCCATCATACGTAAGTACCACAATTTTTTGAACCATGTTTATATTTTCTGGGATACTTAAGGTGTATCCAAGTTGAGGTCCTTGTATGCAGTGCAGCCCTAAATTTTGGGGTGGCTCTGTCTTATTGATTTTCAGTTTTCCCAAGGTATATTCCCTAGACTGGTAGTGCCCTTGGCTCTGTAGCTCTGTTCTTTACTTGTTTTAGGGAACAGAATGCACTCCTCCAGAGAGGCAGTTGGCAATTTACATCCCGCCCATCAGCATAACAAGGCTCCCTGTTCTCCAGGGCCTGTCTTGCCTTTCTTGTTCTTACACATTTTGTGGATGTCCCTTTTGACCGGTGGGAAGTGATACTTCTTTGTAGTGCAGATTTGCATTGCCCGCTTGCTTGCTTGGCCAAAAAGGGCGTATGCGTTTTCTCCTGAATATATTCAGGAGAAAACGCATACGCCCTTTTTGGCCAAGTGCATCATTGTCGAAGTTGTGCCCCTCTTCCTGTGCTTTAAAGGCGATTCCAACGTACCTCTTGAAATCTGTTTCCTGCTATTCTGCCTCGCTTTCAAGTCCGCCTCGTTGCCTTCCCTCAACAGATTTTTGGACGAGAGTTGTCCTTTATTACTCGGCCAGTTTGTGAATTGCTGTGCCCCTGAGCTCCATTTTTCAACTCGTTTTTGGTGAGCTGACCGCAAGTCCAAAATTTTGGTTCAGGACCTATACTGGTTCCCGGTGGGTGGCTGAGAATTTGGTTAATTCTTCTTCCTGCCGGGAAATTACAGTGATATGTGCCCGTCCAAATGCCTAACAGCTACTCTCTCATTGGTTCTCCCTCTTCCCTTTCATCCTCTGCCAAATTGGCAACCTGTGCGAACCAAGAGGTTAAAGGGGCTGTCTCTCCAAGTTGGGAGGTTGATAGTAAAGCAGACGGAAAGTCAAACCGGAGCACCAGGAGAGGGACTATTCGTTGAGTTTTAGAAACCTTTCGTATTCACAGTGTGTCCGTTCTCTAGGTTTCCCGCACATGTTATAGCTGTAGTAATATTCCCTTCAACCTGGAGAGTTCGGACCCATGGAATGGGTGCCATGCATTATTGCTTTAAAGGGTCTGCATTTGCTCACCCAATCTCACCAATCGTCTCAGTCCCAAGTGTCCCTCCTTATGCCACATCCAGCTGTCGTTGTAGATAGGGTCATTCCAGCTTTCATCAGAGACCCTGAAGGAATTGTAAAGAATTTCCCTTTTTTTTGTTTTGTTTTCGAAATTCCTTTTTATAGTGGGTTTGAGCTGATTCTCGCTGCCATGTTTATGCCAGTCTAGACACACTTGATTCCCTTACGGAGACATATCAATACATAGGTTTTAAGATTCTTACTAGTCAGATATTTTCCTCTGCGGGAAATATGGGGTTTTGAGTCCCTTTCACTGAGGACGGTGTAGGTATTGTCTATTCCATAGTTGGTTTTTGGAACGGTACCTGTGCTTATATCAAACTCTGGTTTTATGCATCACCCCACCTCTCCTTCCCCCTTAAGCAGGTATAAGAGTGTTTTCTAAATGTGAGACACTGTTCTCTTTCCTAACTCAGTTGAAGTGTAGCCATGTTTACAGGATCTTCATAAGTGATATCTTATGATAAGTTTCTTTTTCTGTGTGACTTATTTCACTTAGAATCATCGTACCCGAATCCACCCATTTTGCTGCTACTGGTCTTATGACATTGATTTCATGGCTGAGGGATATTCCATCGTACGTAAGTACCACAATTTTTTGAACCATGTTTATATTTTCTGGGATACTTAAGGTGTATCCAAGTTGAGGTCCTTGTATGCAGTGCAGCCCTAAATTTTGGGGTGGCTCTGTCTTATTGATTTTCAGTTTTCCCAAGGTATATTCCCTAGACTGGTAGTGCCCTTGGCTCTGTAGCTCTGTTCTTTACTTGTTTTATGGAACAGAATGCACTCCTCCAGAGAGGCAGTTGGCAATTTACATTCCGCCCATCAGCATAACAAGGCTCCCTGTTCTCCAGGGCCTGTCTTGCCTTTCTTGTTCTTACACATTTTGTGGATGTCCCTTTTGACCGGTGGGAAGTGATACTTCTTTGTAGTGCAGATTTGCATTGCCCGCTTGCTTGCTTGGCCAAAAAGGGCGTATGCGTTTTCTCCTGAATATATTCAGGAGAAAACGCATACGCCCTTTTTGGCCAAGTGCATCATTGTCGAAGTTGTGCCCCTCTTCCTGTGCTTTAAAGGCGATTCCAACGTACCTCTTGAAATCTGTTTCCTGCTATTCTGCCTCGCTTTCAAGTCCGCCTCGTTGCCTTCCCGCAACAGATTTTTGGACGAGAGTTGTCCTTTATTACTCGGCCAGTTTGTGAATTGCTGTGTCCCTGAGCTCCATTTTTCAACTCGTTTTTGGTGAGCTGACCGCAAGTCCAAAATTTTGGTTCAGGACCTATACTGGTTCCCGGTGGGTGGCTGAGAATTTGGTTAATTCTTCTTCCTGCCGGGAAATTACAGTGATATGTGCCCGTCCAAATGCCTAACAGCTACTCTCTCATTGGTTCTCCCTCTTCCCTTTCATCCTCTGCCAAATTGGCAACCTGTGCGAACCAAGAGGTTAAAGGGACTGTCTCTCCAAGTTGGGAGGTTGATAGTAAAGCAGACGGAAAGTCAAACCGGAGCACCAGGAGAGGGACTATTCGTTGAGTTTTAGAAACCTTTCGTATTCACAGTGTGTCCGTTCTCTAGGTTTCCCGCACATGTTATAGCTGTAGTACTATTCCCTTCAACCTGGAGAGTTCGGACCCATGGAATGGGTGCCATGCATTATTGCTTTAAAGGGTCTGCATTTGCTCACCCAATCTCACCAATCGTCTCAGTCCCAAGTGTCCCTCCTTATGCCACATCCAGCTGTCGTTGTAGTTAGGGTCATTCCAGCTTTCATCAGAGACCCTGAAGGAATTGTAAAGAATTTCCCAGTTTTTTTGTTTTGTTTTTGAAATTCCTTTTTATAGTGGGTTTGAGCTGATTCTCGCTGCCATGTTTATGCCAGTCTAGACACACTTGATTCCCTTACGGAGACATATCAATACATAGGTTTTAAGATTCTTACTAATCAGATATTTTCCTCTGAGGGAAATATGGGGTTTTGAGTCCCTTTCACTGAGGACGGTGTAGGTCTTGTCTATTCCATAGTTGGTTTTTGGAACGGTACCTGTGCTTATATCAAACTCTGGTTTTATGCATCACCCCACCTCTCCTTCCCCCTTAAGCAGGTATAAGAGTGTTTTCTAAATGTCAGACACTGTTCTCTTTCCTAACTCAGTTCAAGTGTAGCCATGTTTACAGGATCTTCATAAGTGATATCTTATGATAAGTTTCTTTTTCTGTGTGACTTATTTCACTTAGAATCATCGTACCTGAATCCACCCATTTTGTTGCTACTGGTCTTATGACATTGATTTCATGGCTGAGGGATATTACATCGTACGTAAGTACCACAATTTTTTGAACCATGTTTATATTTTCTGGGATACTTAAGGTGTGTCCAAGTTGAGGTCCTTGTATGCAGTGCAGCCCTAAATTTTGGGGTGGCTCTGTCTTATTGATTTTCAGTTTTCCCAAGGTATATTCCCTAGACTGGTAGTGCCCTTGGCTCTGTAGCTCTGTTCTTTACTTGTTTTAGGGAACAGAATGCACTCCTCCAGAGAGGCAGTTGGCAATTTACATCCCGCCCATCAGCATAACAAGGCTCCCTGTTCTCCAGGGCCTGTCTTGCCTTTCTTGTTCTTACACATTTTGTGGATGTCCCTTTTGACCGGTGGGAAGTGATACTTCTTTGTAGTGCAGATTTGCATTGCCCGCTTGCTTGCTTGGCCAAAAAGGGCGTATGCGTTTTCTCCTGAATATATTCAGGAGAAAACGCATACGCCCTTTTTGGCCAAGTGCATCATTGTCGAAGTTGTGCCCCTCTTCCTGTGCTTTAAAGGTGATTCCAACGTACCTCTTGAAATCTGTTTCCTGCTATTCTGCCTCGCTTTCAAGTCCGCCTCGTTGCCTTCCCTCAACAGATTTTTGGACGATAGTTGTCCTTTATTACTCGGCCAGTTGTGAATTGCTGTGCCCCTGAGCTCCATTTTTCAACTCGTTTTTGGTGAGCTGACCGCAAGTCCAAAATTTTCGTTCAGGACCTATACTGGTTCCCGGTGGGTGGCTGAGAATTTGGTTAATTCTTCTTCCTGCCGGGAAATTACAGTGATATGTGCCCTTCCAAATGCCTAACAGCTACTCTCTCATTGGTTCTCCCTCTTCCCTTTCATCCTCTGCCAAATTGGCAACCTGTGCGAACCAAGAGGTTAAAGGGGTTGTCTCTCCAAGTTGGGAGGTTGATAGTAAAGCAGACGGAAAGTCAAACCAGAGCACCAGGAGAGGGACTATTCGTTGAGTTTTAGAAACCTTTCGTATTCACAGTGTGTCCGTTCTCTAGGTTTCCCACACATGTTATAGCTGTAGTAATATTCCCTTCAACCTGGAGAGTTCGGACCCATGGAATGGGTGCCATGCATTATTGCTTTAAAGGGTCTGCATTTGCTCACCCAATCTCACCAATCGTCTCAGTCCCAAGTGTCCCTCCTTATGCCACATCCAGCTGTCGTTGTAGATAGGGTCATTCCAGCTTTCATCAGAGACCCTGAAGGAATTGTAAAGAATTTCCCAGTTTTTTTGTTTTGTTTTTGAAATTCCTTTTTATAGTGGGTTTGAGCTGATTCTCGCTGCCATGTTTATGCCAGTCTAGACACACTTGATTCCCTTACGGAGACATATCAATACATAGGTTTTAAGATTCTTACTAGTCAGATATTTTCCTCTGCGGGAAATATGGGGTTTTGAGTCCCTTTCACTGAGGACGGTGTAGGTCTTGTCTATTCCATAGTTGGTTTTCGGAACGGTACCTGTGCTTATATCAAACTCTGGTTTTATGCATCACCCCACCTCTCCTTCCCCCTTAAGCAGGTATAAGAGTGTTTTCTAAATGTCAGACACTGTTCTCTTTCCTAACTCAGTTCAAGTGTAGCCATGTTTACAGGATCTTCATAAGTGATATCTTATGATAAGTTTCTTTTTCTGTGTGACTTATTTCACTTAGAATCATCGTACCTTAATCCACCCATTTTGCTGCTACTGGTCTTATGACATTGATTTCATGGCTGAGGGATATTCCATCGTACGTAAGTACCACAATTTTTTGAACCATGTTTATATTTTCTGGGATACTTAAGGTGTATCCAAGTTGAGGTCCTTGTATGCAGTGAAGCCCTACATTTTGGGGTGGCTCTGTCTTATTGATTTTCAGTTTTCCCAAGGTATATTCCCTAGACTGGTAGTGCCCTTGGCTCTGTAGCTCTATTCTTTACTTGTTTTAGGGAACAGAATGCACTCCTCCAGAGAGGCAGTTGGCAATTTACATCCCGCCCATCAGCATAACAAGGCTCCCTGTTCTCCAGGGCCTGTCTTGCCTTTCTTGTTCTTACACATTTTGTGGATGTCCCTTTTGACCGGTGGGAAGTGATACTTCTTTGTAGTGCAGATTTGCATTGCCCGCTTGCTTGCTTGGCCAAAAAGGGCGTATGCGTTTTCTCCTGAATATATTCAGGAGAAAACGCATACGCCCTTTTTGGCCAAGTGCATCATTGTCGAAGTTGTGCCCCTCTTCCTGTGCTTTAAAGGCAATTCCAACGTACCTCTTGAAATCTGTTTCCTGCTATTCTGCCTCGCTTTCAAGTCCGCCTCGTTGCCTTCCCTCAACAGATTTTTGGACGATAGTTGTCCTTTATTACTCGGCCAGTTTGTGAATTGCTGTGCCCCTGAGCTCCATTTTTCAACTCGTTTTTGGTGAGCTGACCGCAAGTCCAAAATTTTGGTTCAGGACCTATACTGGTTCCCGGTGGGTGGCTGAGAATTTGGTTAATTCTTCTTCCTGCCGGGAAATTACAGTGATATGTGCCCGTCCAAATGCCTAACAGCTACTCTCTCATTGGTTCTCCCTCTTCCCTTTCATCCTCTGCCAAATTGGCAACCTGTGCGAACCAAGAGGTTAAAGGGGTTGTCTCTCCAAGTTGGGAGGTTGATAGTAAAGCAGACGGAAAGTCAAACCGGAGCACCAGGAGAGGGACCATTCGTTGAGTTTTAGAAACCTTTCGTATTCACAGTGTGTCCGTTCTCTAGGTTTCCCGCACATGTTATAGCTGTAGTAATATTCCCTTCAACCTGGAGAGTTCGGACCCATGGAATGGGTGCCATGCATTATTGCTTTAAAGGGTCTGCATTTGCTCACCCAATCTCACCAATCGTCTCAGTCCCAAGTGTCCCTCCTTATGCCACATCCAGCTGTCGTTGTAGATAGGGTCATTCCAGCTTTCATCAGAGACCCTGAAGGAATTGTAAAGAATTTCCCAGTTTTTTTGTTTTGTTTTTGAAATTCCTTTTTATAGTGGGTTTGAGCTGATTCTCGCTGCCATGTTTATGCCAGTCTAGACACACTTGATTCCCTTACGGAGACATATCAATACATAGGTTTTAAGATTCTTACTAGTCAGATATTTTCCTCTGCGGGAAATATGGGGTTTTGAGTCCCTTTCACTGAGGACGGTGTAGGTCTTGTCTATTCCATAGTTGGTTTTTGGAACGGTACCTGTGCTTATATCAAACTCTGGTTTTATGCATCACCCCACCTCTCCTTCCCCCTTAAGCAGGTATAAGAGTGTTTTCTAAATGTGAGACACTGTTCTCTTTCCTAACTCAGTTCAAGTGTAGCCATGTTTACAGGATCTTCATAAGTGATATCTTATGATAAGTTTCTTTTTCTGTGTGACTTATTTCACTTAGAATCATCGTACCTAAATCCACCCATTTTGCTGCTACTGGTCTTATGACATTGATTTCATGGCTGAGGGATATTCCATCGTACGTAAGTACCACAATTTTTTGAACCATGTTTATATTTTCTGGGATACTTAAGGTGTATCCAAGTTGAGGTCCTTGTATGCAGTGCAGCCCTAAATTTTGGGGTGGCTCTGTCTTACTGATTTTCAGTTTTCCCAAGGTATATTCCCTAGACTGGTAGTGCCCTTGGCTCTGTAGCTCTGTTCTTTACTTGTTTTAGGGAACAGAATGCACTCCTCCAGAGAGCCAGTTGGCAATTTACATCCCGCCCATCAGCATAACAAGGCTCCCTGTTCTCCAGGGCCTGTCTTGCCTTTCTTGTTCTTACACATTTTGTGGATATCCCTTTTGACCGGTGGGAAGTGATACTTCTTTGTAGTGCAGATTTGCATTGCCCGCTTGCTTGCTTGGCCAAAAAGTGCGTATGCGTTTTCTCCTGAATATATTCAGGAGAAAACGCATACGCCCTTTTTGGCCAAGTGCATCATTGTCGAAGTTGTGCCCCTCTTCCTGTGCTTTAAAGGCGATTCCAACGTACCTCTTGAAATCTGTTTCCTGCTATTCTGCCTCGCTTTCAAGTCCGCCTCGTTGTCTTCCCTCAACAGATTTTTGGACAATAGTTGTCCTTTATTACTCGGCCAGTTTGTGAATTGCTGTGCCCCTGAGCTCCATTTTTCAACTCGTTTTTGGTGAGCTGACCGCAAGTCCAAAATTTTGGTTCAGGACCTATACTGGTTCCCGGTGGGTGGCTGAGAATTTGGTTAATTCTTCTTCCTGCCGGGAAATTACAGTGATATGTGCCCGTCCAAATGCCTAACAGCTACTCTCTCATTGGTTCTCCCTCTTCCCTTTCATCCTCTGCCAAATTGGCAACCTGTGCGAACCAAGAGGTTAAAGGGTCTGTCTCTCCAAGTTGGGAGGTTGATAGTAAAGCAGACGGAAAGTCAAACCGGAGCACCAGGAGAGGGACTATTCGTTGAGTTTTAGAAACCTTTCTTATTCACAGTGTGTCCGTTCTCTAGGTTTCCCGCACATGTTATAGCTGTAGTACTATTCCCTTCAACCTGGAGAGTTCGGACCCATGGAATGGGTGCCATGCATTATTGCTTTAAAGGGTCTGCATTTGCTCACCCAATCTCACCAATCGTCTCAGTCCCAAGTGTCCCTCCTTATGCCACATCCAGCTGTCGTTGTAGATAGGGTCATTCCAGCTTTCATCAGAGACCCTGAAGGAATTGTAAAGAATTTCCCAGTTTTTTTGTTTTGTTTTTGAAATTCCTTTTTATAGTGGGTTTGAGCTGATTCTCGCTGCCATGTTTATGCCAGTCTAGACACACTTGATTCCCTTACGGAGACATATCAATACATAGGTTTTAAGATTCTTACTAGTCAGATATTTTCCTCTGCGGGAAATATGGGGTTTTGAGTCCCTTTCACTGAGGAAGGTGTAGGTCTTGTCTATTCCATAGTTGGTTTTTGGAACGGTAACTGTGCTTATATCAAACTCTGGTTTTATGCATCACCCCACCTCTCCTTCCCCCTTAAGCAGGTATAAGAGTGTTTTCTAAATGTCAGACACTGTTCTCTTTCCTAACTCAGTTCAAGTGTAGCCATGTTTACAGGATCTTCATAAGTGATATCTTATGATAAGTTTCTTTTTCTGTGTGACTTATTTCACTTAGAATCATCGTACCTGAATCCACCCATTTTGTTGCTACTGGGCTTATGACATTGATTTCATGGCTGAGGGATATTCCATCGTACGTAAGTACCACAATTTTTTGAACCATGTTTATATTTTCTGGGATACTTAAGGTGTGTCCAAGTTGAGGTCCTTGTATGCAGTGCAGCCCTACATTTTGGGGTTGCTCTGTCTTATTGATTTTCAGTTTTCCCAAGGTATATTCCCTAGACTGGTAGTGCCCTTGGCTCTGTAGCTCTGTTCTTTACTTGTTTTAGGGAACAGAATGCACTCCTCCAGAGAGGCAGTTGGCAATTTACATCCCGCCCATCAGCATAACAAGGCTCCCTGTTCTCCAGGGCCTGTCTTGCCTTTCTTGTTCTTACACATTTTGTGGATGTCCCTTTTGACCGGTGGGAAGTGATACTTCTTTGTAGTGCAGATTTGCATTGCCCGCTTGCTTGCTTGGCCAAAAAGGGCGTATGCGTTTTCTCCTGAATATATTCAGGAGAAAACGCATACGCCCTTTTTGGCCAAGTGCATCATTGTCGAAGTTGTGCCCCTCTTCCTGTGCTTTAAAGGCGATTCCAACGTACCTCTTGAAATCTGTTTCCTGCTATTCTGCCTCGCTTTCAAGTCCGCCTCGTTGCCTTCCCTCAACAGATTTTTGGACGATAGTTGTCCTTTATTACTCGGCCAGTTTGTGAATTGCTGTGCCCCTGAGCTCCATTTTTCAACTCGTTTTTGGTGAGCTGACCGCAAGTCCAAAATTTTGGTTCAGGACCTATACTGGTTCCCGGTGGGTGGCTGAGAATTTGGTTAATTCTTCTTCCTGTTGGGAAATTACAGTGATATGTGCCCGTCCAAATGCCTAACAGCTACTCTCTCATTGGTTCTCCCTCTTCCCTTTCATCCTCTGCCAAATTGGCAACCTGTGCGAACCAAGAGGTTAAAGGGGCTGTCTCTCCAAGTTGGGAGGTTGATAGTAAAGTGGACGGAAAGTCAAACCGGAGCACCAGGAGAGGGACTATTCGTTGAGTTTTAGAAACCTTTCGTATTCACAGTGTGTCCGTTCCCTAGGTTTCCCGCACATGTTATAGCTGTAGTACTATTCCCTTCAACCTGGAGAGTTCGGACCCATGGAATGGGTGCCATGCATTATTGCTTTAAAGGGTCTGCATTTGCTCACCCAATCTCACCAAGCATCTCAGTCCCAAGTGTCCCTCCTTATGCCACATCCAGCTGTCGTTGTAGATAGGGTCATTCCAGCTTTCATCAGAGACCCTGAAGGAATTGTAAAGAATTTCCCAGTTTTTTGTTTTGTTTTTGAAATTCATTTTTATAGTGGGTTTGAGCTGATTCTCGCTGCCATGTTTATGCCAGTCTAGACACACTTGATTCCCTTACGGAGACATATCAATACATAGGTTTTAAGATTCTTACTAGTCAGATATTTTCCTCTGCGGGAAATATGGGGTTTTGAGTCCCTTTCACTGAGGACGGTGTAGGTCTTGTCTATTCCATAGTTGGTTTTTGGAACGGTACCTGTGCTTATATCAAACTCTGGTTTTATGCATCACCCCACCTCTCCTTCCCCCTTAAGCAGGTATAAGAGTGTTTTCTAAATGTGAGACACTGTTCTCTTTCCTAACTCAGTTCAAGTGTAGCCATGTTTACAGGATCTTCATAAGTGATATCTTATGATAAGTTTCTTTTTCTGTGTGACTTATTTCACTTAGAATCATCGTACCTGAATCCACCCATTTTGTTGCTACTGGGCTTATGACATTGATTTCATGGCTGAGGGATATTCCATCGTACGTAAGTACCACAATTTTTTGAACCATGTTTATATTTTCTGGGATACTTAAGGTGTGTCCAAGTTGAGGTCCTTGTATGCAGTGCAGCCCTACATTTTGGGGTTGCTCTGTCTTATTGATTTTCAGTTTTCCCAAGGTATATTCCCTAGACTGGTAGTGCCCTTGGCTCTGTAGCTCTGTTCTTTACTTGTTTTAGGGAACAGAATGCACTCCTCCAGAGAGGCAGTTGGCAATTTACATCCCGCCCATCAGCATAACAAGGCTCCCTGTTCTCCAGGGCCTGTCTTGCCTTTCTTGTTCTTACACATTTTGTGGATGTCCCTTTTGACCGGTGGGAAGTGATACTTCTTTGTAGTGCAGATTTGCATTGCCCGCTTGCTTGCTTGGCCAAAAAGGGCGTATGCGTTTTCTCCTGAATATATTCAGGAGAAAACGCATACGCCCTTTTTGGCCAAGTGCATCATTGTCGAAGTTGTGCCCCTCTTCCTGTGCTTTAAAGGCGATTCCAACGTACCTCTTGAAATCTGTTTCCTGCTATTCTGCCTCGCATTCAAGTCCGCCTCATTGCCTTCCCTCAACAGATTTTTGGACGATAGTTGTCCTTTATTACTCGGCCAGTTTGTGAATTGCTGTGCCCCTGAGCTCCATTTTTCAACTCGTTTTTGGTGAGCTGACCGCAAGTCCAAAATTTTGGTTCAGGACCTATACTGGTTCCCGGTGGGTGGCTGAGAATTTGGTTAATTCTTCTTCCTGCTGGGAAATTACAGTGATATGTGCCCGTCCAAATGCCTAACAGCTACTCTCTCATTGGTTCTCCCTCTTCCCTTTCATCCTCTGCCAAATTGGCAACCTGTGCGAACCAAGAGGTTAAAGGGGCTGTCTCTCCAAGTTGGGAGGTTGATAGTAAAGCGGACGGAAAGTCAAACCGGAGCACCAGGAGAGGGACTATTCGTTGAGTTTTAGAAACCTTTCGTATTCACAGTGTGTCCGTTCCCTAGGTTTCCCGAACATGTTATAGCTGTAGTACTATTCCCTTCAACCTGGAGAGTTCGGACCCATGGAATGGGTGCCATGCATTATTGCTTTAAAGGGTCTGCATTTGCTCACCCAATCTCACCAAGCATCTCAGTCCCAAGTGTCCCTCCTTATGCCACATCCAGCTGTCGTTGTAGATAGGGTCATTCCAGCTTTCATCAGAGACCCTGAAGGAATTGTAAAGAATTTCCCAGTTTTTTGTTTTGTTTTTGAAATTCATTTTTATAGTGGGTTTGAGCTGATTCTCGCTGCCATGTTTATGCCAGTCTAGACACACTTGATTCCCTTACGGAGACATATCAATACATAGGTTTTAAGATTCTTACTAGTCAGATATTTTCCTCTGCGGGAAATATGGGGTTTTGAGTCCCTTTCACTGAGGACGGTGTAGGTCTTGTCTATTCCATAGTTGGTTTTTGGAACGGTACCTGTGCTTATATCAAACTCTGGTTTTATGCATCACCCCACCTCTCCTTCCCCCTTAAGCAGGTATAAGAGTGTTTTCTAAATGTCAGACACTGTTCTCTTTCCTAACTCAGTTCAAGTGTAGCCATGTTTACAGGATCTTCATAAGTGATATCTTATGATAAGTTTCTTTTTCTGTGTGACTTATTTCACTTAGAATCATCGTAACTGAATCCACCCATTTTGTTGCTACTGAGCTTATGACATTGATTTCATGGCTGAGGGATATTCCATCGTACGTAAGTACCACAATTTTTTGAACCATGTTTATATTTTCTGGGATACTTAAGGTGTATCCAAGTTGAGGTCCTTGTATGCAGTGCAGCCCTAAATTTTGGGGTGGCTCTGTCTTATTCATTTTCAGTTTTCCCAAGGTATATTCCCTAGACTGGTAGTGCCCTTGGCTCTGTAGCTCTGTTCTTTACTTGTTTTAGGGAACAGAATGCACTCCTCCAGAGAGGCAGTTGGCAATTTACATCCCGCCCATCAGCATAACAAGGCTCCCTGTTCTCCAGGGCCTGTCTTGCCTTTCTTGTTCTTACACATTTTGTGGATGTCCCTTTTGACCGGTGGGAAGTGATACTTCTTTGTAGTGCAGATTTGCATTGCCCGCTTGCTTGCTTGGCCAAAAAGGGCGTATGCGTTTTCTCCTGAATATATTCAGGAGAAAACGCATACGCCCTTTTTGGCCAAGTGCATCATTGTCGAAGTTGTGCCCCTCTTCCTGTGCTTTAAAGGCGATTCCAACGTACCTCTTGAAATCTGTTTCCTGCTATTCTGCCTCGCTTTCAAGTCCGCCTCGTTGCCTTCCCTCAACAGATTTTTGGACGAGAGTTGTCCTTTATTACTCGGCCAGTTTGTGAATTGCTGTGCCCCTGAGCTCCATTTTTCAACTCGTTTTTGGTGAGCTGACCGCAAGTCCAAAATTTTGGTTCAGGACCTATACTGGTTCCCGGTGGGTGGCTGAGAATTTGGTTAATTCTTCTTCCTGCCGGGAAATTACAGTGATATGTGCCCGTCCAAATGCCTAACAGCTACTCTCTCATTGGTTCTCCCTCTTCCCTTTCATCCTCTGCCAAATTGGCAACCTGTGCGAACCAAGAGGTTAAAGGGGCTGTCTCTCCAAGTTGGGAGGTTGATAGTAAAGCAGACGGAAAGTCAAACTGGAGCACCAGGAGAAGGACTATTCGTTGAGTTTTAGAAACCTTTCGTATTCACAGTGTGTCCGTTCTCTAGGTTTCCCGCACATGTTATAGCTGTAGTACTATTCCCTTCAACCTGGAGAGTTCGGACCCATGGAATGGGTGCCATGCATTATTGCTTTAAAGGGTCTGCATTTCCTCACCCAATCTCACCAATCGTCTCAGTCCCAAGTGTCCCTCCTTATGCCACATCCAGCTGTCGTTGTAGATAGGGTCATTCCAGCTTTCATCAGAGACCCTGAAGGAATTGTAAAGAATTTCCCAGTTTTTTTGTTTTGTTTTTGAAATTCCTTTTTATAGTGGGTTTGAGCTGATTCTCGCTGCCATGTTTATGCCAGTCTAGACACACTTGATTCCCTTACGGAGACATATCAATACATAGGTTTTAAGATTCTTACTAGTCAGATATTTTCCTCTGCGGGAAATATGGGGTTTTGAGTCCCTTTCACTGAGGACGGTGTAGGTCTTGTCTATTCCATAGTTGGTTTTTGGAACGGTACCTGTGCTTATATCAAACTCTGGTTTTATGCATCACCCCACCTCTCCTTCCCCCTTAAGCAGGTATAAGAGTGTTTTCTAAATGTGAGACACTGTTCTCTTTCCTAACTCAGTTCAAGTGTAGCCATGTTTACAGGATCTTCATAAGTGATATCTTATGATAAGTTTCTTTTTCTGTGTGACTTATTTCACTTAGAATCATCGTACCTGAATCCACCCATTTTGCTGCTACTGGTCTTATGACATTGATTTCATGGCTGAGGGATATTCCATCGTACGTAAGTACCACAATTTTTTGAACCATGTTTATATTTTCTGGGATACTTAAGGTGTGTCCAAGTTGAGGTCCTTGTATGCAGTGCAGCCCTAAATTTTGGGGTGGCTCTGTCTTATTGATTTTCAGTTTTCCCAAGGTATATTCCCTAGACTGGTAGTGCCCTTGGCTCTGTAGCTCTGTTCTTTACTTGTTTTAGGGAACAGAATGCACTCCTCCAGAGAGGCAGTTGGCAATTTACATCCCGCCCATCAGCATAACAAGGCTCCCTGTTCTCCAGGGCCTGTCTTGCCTTTCTTGTTCTTACACATTTTGTGGATGTCCTTTTTGACCGGTGGGAAGTGATACTTCTTTGTAGTGCAGATTTGCATTGCCCGCTTGCTTGCTTGGCCAAAAAGGGCGTATGCGTTTTCTCCTGAATATATTCAGGAGAAAATGCATACGCCCTTTTTGGCCAAGTGCATCATTGTCGAAGTTGTGCCCCTCTTCCTGTGCTTTAAAGGCGATTCCAACGTACCTCTTGAAATCTGTTTCCTGCTATTCTGCCTCGCTTTCAAGTCCGCCTCGTTGCCTTCCCTCAACAGATTTTTGGACGAGAGTTGTCCTTTATTACTCGGCCAGTTTGTGAATTGCTGTGCCCCTGAGCTCCATTTTTCAACTCGTTTTTGGTGAGCTGACCGCAAGTCCAAAATTTTGGTTGAGGACCTATACTGGTTCCCGGTGGGTGGCTGAGAATTTGGTTAATTCTTCTTCCTGCCGGGAAATTACAGTGATATGTGCCCGTCCAAATGCCTAACAGCTACTCTCTCATTGGTTCTCCCTCTTCCCTTTCATCCTCTGCCAAATTGGCAACCTGTGCGAACCAAGAGGTTAAAGGGGCTGTCTCTCCAAGTTGGGAGGTTGATAGTAAAGCAGACGGAAAGTCAAACTGGAGCACCAGGAGAGGGACTATTCGTTGAGTTTTAGAAACCTTTCGTATTCACAGTGTGTCGTTCTCTAGGTTTCCCGCACATGTTATAGCTATAGTAATATTCCCTTCAACCTGGAGAGTTCGGACCCATGGAATGGGTGCCATGCATTATTGCTTTAAAGGGTCTGCATTTGCTCACCCAATCTCAACAATCGTCTCAGTCCCAAGTGTCCCTCCTTATGCCACATCCAGCTGTCGTTGTAGATAGGGTCATTCCAGCTTTCATCAGAGATCCTGAAGGAATTGTAAAGAATTTCCCAGTTTTTTTGTTTTGTTTTTGAAATTCCTTTTTATAGTGGGTTTGAGCTGATTCTCGCTGCCATGTTTATGCCAGTCTAGACACACTTGATTCCCTTACAGAGACATATCAATACATAGGTTTTAAGATTCTTATTAGTCAGATATATTCCTCTGCGGGAAATATGGGGTTTTGAGTCCCTTTCACTGAGGAAGGTGTAGGTCTTGTCTATTCCATAGTTGGTTTTTGGAACGGTACCTGTGCTTATATCAAACTCTGGTTTTATGCATCACCCCACCTCTCCTTCCGCCTTAAGCAGGCATAAGAGTGTTTTCTAAATGTGAGACACTGTTCTCTTTCCTAACTCAGTTCAAGTGTAGCCATGTTTACAGGATCTTCATAAGTGATATCTTATGATAAGTTTCTTTTTCTCTGTGACTTATTTCACTTAGAATCATCGTACCTGAATCCACCCATTTTGCTGCTACTGGTCTTATGACGTTGATTTCATGGCTGAGGGATATTCCATCGTACGTAATTACCACAATTTTTTGAACCATTTTTATATTTCCTGGAATATTTAAGGTGTACCCAAGTTGAGGTCCTTGTAAGCAGTTCAGCCCTGAATTTTGGGGTGGCTCTGTCTTATTGATTTTCAGTTTTCCCAAGGTATATTCCCTAGACTGGAAGTGCCCTTGGCTCTGTAGCTCTGTTCTTTACTTGTTTTAGGGAACACAATGCACTCTTCCAGAGAGGCAGTTGGCAATTTACATCCCGCCCATCAGCATAACAAGGCTCCCTGTTCTCCAGGGCCTGTCTTGCCTTTCTGGTTTTTACACATTTTGTGGATGTCCCTTTTGACAGGTGGGAAGTGATACTTCTTTGTAGTGCAGATTGGCATTGCCCGCTTGCTTGCTTGTCCGAAAAGGGCATATGCGTTTTCTCCTGAATATATTCAGGAGAAAACGCATACGCCCTTTTTGGCCAAGTGCATCATTGTCGAAGTTGTGCCCCTCTTCCTGTGCTTTAAAGGCGATTCCAACGTACCTCTTGAAATCTGTTTCCTGCTATTCTGCCTCGCTTTCAAGTCCGCCTCGTTGCCTTCCCTCAACAGATTTTTGGACGATAGTTGTCCTTTATTACTCGGCCAGTTTGTGAATGGCTGTGCCCCTGAGCTCCATTTTTCAACTCGTTTTTGGTGAGCTGACCGCAAGTCCAAAATTTTGGTTCAGGACCTATGCTGGTTCCCGGTGGGGGGCTGAGACTTTGGTTAATTCTTCTTCCTGCCGGGAAATTACAGTGATATGTGCCTGTCCAAATGCCTAACAGCTACTCTCTCATTGGTTCTCCCTCTTCCCTTTCATCCTCTGCCAATTTGGCAGCCTGTGCGAACAAGGAGGTTAAAGGGGCTGTCTCTCAAAGTTGGGAGGATGATAGTAAAGCAGATGGAAAGTCAAACTGGAGCACCAGGAGAGGGACTATTCGTTGAGTTTTAGAAACCTTTCGTATTCACAGTGTGTCCGTTCTCTAGGTTTCCCGTACATGTTATAACTGTAGTAATATTCCCTTCAACCTGGAGAGTTCGGACCCATGGAATGGGTGCCATGCATTATTGCTTTAAACGGTCTGCATTTGCTCACCAAATCTCACCAATCCTCTCAGTCCCAAGTGTCCAGCCTTATGCCACATCCAGCTGTCGTTGTACATAGGGTCATTCCAGGTTTCATCACAGACCCTGAAGGAATTGTAAAGAATTTCCCTGTTTTTCTGCTTTGTTTTGAAATTCCTTTTGATAGTGCTTTCAGCTGATTCTCGCTGCCATGTTTATGCCAGTCTAGACACACTTGATTCCCTTACGGAGACATATCAATACATAGGTTTTAAGATTCTTACTCATCAGATATATTCCTCAGAGGGAAATATGGGGTTTTGAGTCCCTTTCACTGAGGAAGTTGTAGGTCTTGTCTATTCCATAGTTGTTTTTTGGAACGGTACCTGTGCTTATATCAAACTCTGGTTTTATGCATCACCCCACCTCTCCTTCCCCCTTAAGCAGGCATAAGAGTGTTTTCCAAATGTGAGACTCTGTTCTCTTTCCTAACTCAGTTCAAGTGTAGCCATGTTTACAGCATCTGCATAAGTGATATCTTATGATAAGTTTCTTTTTCTGTGTGACTTATTTCACTTAGAATCATCGTACCTGAATCCGCTCATTTTGCTGCTATTGGTCTTATGATATTGGTTTAATGTCTGAGGGATAATCCATCGTTCCTAAGTACCACAAATTTTTGAACCATTTTTATATTTCCTGGGATATTTAAGGTGTACCCAAGTTTAGGTTTTTGTAAGCAGTGCAGCCCTAAATTTTGGGGTGGCTCTGGCTTATTGATTTTCAGTTTTCCCAAGGTATATTCCCTAGATTGGAAGTGCCCTTGGCTCTGTAGCTCTGTTGTTTACTTGTTTTAGGGAACATAGTGAACTCCTCCAGAGAGGCAGTTGGCAATTTACATGTAGCCCATCAGCATAACAAGGCTCCCTGTTCTCCAGGGCCTGTCTTGCCTTTCTGGTTTTTACACATTTTGCAGATGTCCCTTTTGACCGGTGGGAAGTGATACTCCTTTGTATTGCAGATTTGCATTGCCCGCTTGCTTGCTTTGCCAAAAAGGGCGTATGCGTTTTCTCCTGAATATATTCAGGAGAAAACGCATACGCCCTTTTTGGCCAAGTGCATCATTGTCGAAGTTGTGCCCCTCTTCCTGTGCTTTAAAGGCGATTCCAACATACCTCTTGAAATCTGTTTCCTGCTATTCTGACTCGATTTCAACTCCGCCTCGTTGCCTTCCCTCAACAGATTTTTGGATGATAGTTATCCTTTATTAATCTGCCAGTTTGTGAATTGCTGTGCCCTGAGCCCCATTTTTCAACTCATTTTTTGTTAGCTGACCGCAAGTCCAAAATTTTGGTTCAGGACCTCTACTTTTTACCCTTGGGAGGCTGAGACTTTGGTTAGTTCTTCTTCCTCCCTTGAAATTAGAGTGACATGTGCCCGTCTAAATGCCTAACAGCTACTCTGTCATTGGTTCTCCCCCTTTCCTTTCATCCTCTGCCAAATTGGCAACGTGTGTGTACCAGGAGGTTAAAAGTGGTGTCTCTCCAAGTTGGGAGATTGATAGTAAAGCAGTTGGAAAGTCAAACCGGAACAACAGGAGAGGGACTATTCATTGAGTTTTAGAAACCTTTTGTATTCACAGTGTGTCCATTCTCTAGGTTTCCTGTACATGTTATAGCTGTGTTAATATTCCCTTCAACCCGCAGAGTTGGGACCCATGGAATGGGTGCCATGCATTATTGGTTTACAAGGTCTGCATTTGCTCACCCAATCTCACCAATACTCTCAGTCCCAAGTGTCCAGCCTTTTGCCACATCCAGCTGTCGTTGTAGATAGGGTCATTCCAGGTTTCATCAGAGACCCTGAAGGAATTGTAAACAATTTCCCTGTTTTTTTGTTTTGTTTGTGAAATTCCTTTTGATAGTGGGTTTCAGCCTATTCTCGCTGCCATGTTTATGCCAGTCTAGACACACTTGATTCCCTTACAGAGACATATCAATACATAGGTTTTAAGTTTCTTACTTGTCAGATATATTCTTCTGTGGGAAATATGGGCTTTTCAGTCCCTTTCACTGAGGAATGTGTAGGTCTTGTCTATTCCATAGTTGGTTTTCGGAACGGTAGGTGTGCTTATATGAAACTCTGGTTTTATGCATCACCCCAACTCTCCTTCCCCCTTAAGCAGGCATAAGAGTGTTTTCCAAATGTGAGACTCTGTTCTCTTTCCTAGCTAAGTTCAAGTGTAGCCATGTTTACAGGTTCTTCATAAGTGATATCTTATGATAAATTTCTTTTTCTGTGTGTCTTATTTCACTTAGAATCATCATAACAGAATCCACTCATTTTGTTGCTACTGGTCTTATGACATTGATTTCATGGTTGAGGGATATTCCATCGTACGTAAGTACCACAATTTTTTGAACCATTTTTATATTTCCTGGGATAATTAAAGTGTACCGAAGTTGAGGTTATTGTGAGCAGTGCAGCCGTAAATTTTGGGGTGGCTCTGTCTTATTGATTTTCAGTTTTCCCAAGGTATATTCCCTAGAGTGCAAGTGCCCTTGGCTCTGTAGCTCTGTTGTTTACTTGTTTTAGGGAACACAATGCACTCCTCCATAGAGGCAGTTGGCAATTTACATCCCGCCCATCAGCATAACAAGGCTCCCTGTTCTCCAGGGCCTGTCTTGCCTTTCTGGTTTTTACACATTTTGCGGATGTCCCTTTTGACCGGTGGGAAGTGATACTTCTTTGTAGTGCAGATTTGCATTGCCCGCTTGCTTGCTTGGCCAAAAAGGGCGTATGCGTTTTCTCCTGAATATATTCAAGAGAAAACGCATACGCCCTTTTTGGCCAAGTGCATCATTGTCGAAGTTGTGCCCCTTTTCCTGTGCTTTAAAGGCGATTCCAACGTACCTCTTGAAATCTGTTTCCTGCTATTCTCCCTAGCTTTCAAGTCTACCTCGCTGCTTTCCCTCAACAGATTTTTGGATGATAGTTGTCCTTTATTACTCTGCCAGTTTGTGAATTGTTGTGCCCCTGAGCCCCATTTTGCAACTCGTTTTTTGTGAGCTGAACGCAAGACCAATATTTTGTTTCAGGACGTATATTGGTTCCCGGTGGGTGGCTGAGACTTTGGTTAATTCTTCTTCCTGCCGGGAAATTAGAGTGACATGTGCCCGTCCAAATGCCAAACAGCTACTCTCTCATTGGTTCTCCCTCTTCCCTTTCATCCTCTGCCAAATTGGCAACGTGTGCCAAAAAGGGGGTTAAATGTGCTGTCTCTAAATTGGGAGATTGATAGTAAAGCAGTTGCAGTGTCAAACATGAGCACCAGGAGACGGAGTATTAGTTGAGTTTTAGAAACGTTTTTTATTCACAGTGTGTCCATTCTCTAGGTTTCCGGTACATGTTATAGTTGTAGTAATATCCCCTTCAACTTGGAGAGTTGAGACGCATGTAATGTGTGCCATGCATTATTGCTTTGAAGGGTCTGCATTTGCTCACCCAATCTCACCAATCCTCTCAGTGCCACGTGTCCAGCCTTATGTAACATCCAGCTGTCATTGTAGATAGGGTCATTCCAGGTTTCATCAGAGACCCTGAAGGAATTGGAAAGAATTTCCCAGTTTTTTTGTTTTGTTTTTGAAATTCCTTTTTATAGTGGGTTTGAGCTGATTCTCGCTGCCATGTTTATGCCAGTCTAGACACTCTTGATTCCCTTACAGAGACATATCAATACATAGGTTTTAAGATTCTTACTTGTCAGATATATTCCTCTGCGGGAAATATGGGGTTTTGAGTCCCTTTCACTGAGGAAGGTGTAGGTCTTGTCTATTCCATAGTTGGTTTTTGGAACGGTACCTGTGCTTATATCAAACTCTGGTTTTATGCATCACCCCACCTCTCCTTCCCCCTTAAGCAGGCATAAGAGTGTTTTCTAAATGTGAGACTATGTTCTCTTTCCTAGCTCTGTTCAAGTGTAGCCATGTTTACAGGATCTTCATAAGTGATATCTTATGATAAGTTGCTTTTTCTGTGTGACTTATTTCACTTAGAATCATCGAACATGAATCCACTCATTTTGCTGCTACTGGTCTTATGACATTGATTTCATGGGTGAGGGATATTCCATCGTACGTAAGTACCACAATTTTTTGAACCATTTTTATATTTCCTGGGATATTTAAGGTGTACCCAAGTTGAGGTTCTGGTAAGCAGTGCAGCCCTAAACGTTGGGGTGGCTCTGGCTTATTGATTTTCAGTTTTCCCAAGGTATATTCCCTAGACTGGAAGTGCCCTTGGCTCTGTAGCTCTGTTGTTTACTTGTTTTAGGGAACACAGTTCACTCCACCAGAGAGGCAGTTGGCAATTTACATCCTGCCAATCAGCATAACAATGCTCCCTGTTCTCCAGGGCCTGTCTTGCCTTTCTGGTTTTTACACATTTTGTGGATGTCCCTTTTGACCGGTGGGAAGTGATACTTCTTTGTAGTGCAGATTTGCATTGTCCACTTGCTTGCTTGGCCAAAAAGGGCATATGCGTTATCTCCTAAATATAATCAGGAGAAAACGCATATGCCCTATTTGGCCAAGTGCATCATTGTCGAAGTTGTGCCCCTCTTCCTGTGCTTTAAAGGCGATTCCAACATACCTCTTGAAATCTCTTTCCTGCTATTCTGCCTCGCTTTCAAGCTGCCTCAATGCCTTCCGTCAACAGATTTTTGGATGATAGTTGTAATTTATTACTGTGCCAGTTTGTGAATTGCTGTGCCCTGAGCTCCATTTTTCAACTCGTTTTTTTGTGAGATGAACGCAAGACCAATATTTTGGTTCAGTACCTATACTGGTTCCCAGTGGGTGGCTGAGACTTTGGTTAATTCTTCTTCCTGCCAGGAAATTAGAGTGACATGTGCCCGTCCAAATGCCAAACAGCTACTCTCTCATTGGTTCTCCCTCTTCCCTTTCATCCTCTGCCTAATTGGCAACGTGTGCGAACCAGGAGGTTAGATGTGCTGTCACTCTACGTTGGGAGATTGATAGTAAAGCAGTTTGAAAGTCAAACGTGAGCACCAGGAGAGGGACTATTAGTTGAGATTTAGAAACCTTTCGTATTCACAGTGTGTCCATTCTCTAGGTTTCCTTTACATGTTATAGCTCTAGTAATATTCCCTTCAACCTGGAGAGTTGGGACCCATGGAATGGGTGCCATGCATTATTGCTTTAAATGGTCTGCATTTGCTCAACCAATCTCACCAATCCCCTCAGTCCCAAGTTTTCAGCATTATGCAACAACCACCTGTAATTGTAGTTAGGGTTATTCCAGGTTTCATCAGAGACCCTGAAGGAATTGGAAAGAATTTCCCTGTTTTTTTTGTTTTGTTTTTGAAATTCCTTTTTATAGTGGGTTTGAGCTGATTCTCGCTGCCATGTTTATGCCAGTCTAGACACACTTGATTCCCTTACAGAGACATATCAATAAATAGGTTTTAAGATTCTTAATAGTCAGATGTATTCCTCTGCTGGAATTATGGGGTTTTGAGTCCCTTTCACTGAGGAAGGTGTATGTCTTGTCTATTCCATAGTTGGTGTTTGGAATGGTACCTGTGCTTATATTAAACTCTGGTTTTATAGATCACGCCACCTCTCCTTCCCCCTTAAGAAAACATAAGAGTGTTTTCTAAATGTGAGACACTGTTTTCTTTCCTAACTCATTTCATGTGTAGCCATGTTTACAGGATATTCATAAGTGATATCTTATGATCAGTTTCTTTTTCTGTGTGACTTATTTCACTTAGAATCATCGTAACTGAATCCACTCATTTTGCTGCTACTGGTCTTATGACATTGATTTCATGGCTGAGGGATATTCCATCGTACGTAATTACCACAATTCTTTGAACCATTTTTATATTTCCTAGGATATTTAAGGTGTACCCAAGTTGAGGTTATTGTAAGCAGGGCAGCCCTAAACTTTGGGTTGGCTGTGTCTTATTGATTTTCAGTTTTCCCAAGGTATATTCCCTAGACTGGAAGTGCCCTTGGCTCTGTAGCTCTGTTGTTTACTTGTTTTAGGGAACACAATGCACTCCTACAGAGAGGCAGTTGGCTATTTACATCCCGCCTATCAGCAAAATAAGTCTTCTTGTTCTCCAGGGCATGTCTTGCCTTTCTGGTTTTTACACATTTTGTGGATGTCCCTTTTGACCGGTGGGAAGTGATACTTCTTTGTAGTGCAGATTTGCACTGGCGCTTGCTTGCTTGGCCAAAAAGGACGTATGCGTTTTCACCTGAATATATTCAGGAGAAAACGCATACGCCCTTTTTGGCCAAGTGCATCATTGTCGAAGTTGTGCCCCTCTTCCTGTGCTTTAAAGGCGATTCCAACGTACCTCTTGAAATCTGTTTCCTGCTATTATGCCTTGCTTTCAAGTCGGCCTCGTTGCCTTCTCTCAACAGATTTTTGGACGATAGTTGTCCATTATTACTCTGCCAGTTTGTGAATTGCTGTGCCCCTGAGCTCCATTTTTCAAATCGTTTTTTGTGAGCTAAATGCAAGTCCAAAATTTTGGTTCTGGACCTATACTGGTTCCCCGTGGTAGGCTGAAACTTTGGTTAATTCTTCTTACTTCCGGGAAATTAGAGTGACATGTGCCTTTCTAAATGCCTTACAGCTACTCTGTCCTTGGTTCTCCCCCTTTCCTTTCATCCTCTGCCAAATTGGCAACCTGTGCGAACCAGTAGGTTAAAGGGGCTGTCTCTCCAAGTTGGGACATTGATAGTAAACCAGTTGGAAATTCAAACTGGAGCACCAGGAGAGGGACTATTCGTTGAGTTTTAGAAACATTTCGTATTTACAGTGTGTCCATTCCCTAGGTTTCCCGTACATGTAATAACTGTAGTAATATTCCCTTCAAAGTGGAGAGTTGAGACCCATGGAATGGGTGCCATGCATTATTGGTTTAAATGGTCTGCATTTGCTCACCCAATGTCACTAATCCTCTCAGTCCCAAGTGTCCTGCCTTATGCCACATCCAGCTGTCATTGTAGATAGGGTCTTTCCATGTTTCATCAGAGACCCTGAAGGAATTGTAAAGAATTTCCCTGTTTTTTTGTTTTGTTTTTGAAATTCCTTTTTATAGTGGGTTTGAGCTGATTCTCGCTGCCATGTTTATGCCAGTCTAGACACACTTGATTCCCTTACGGAGACATATCAATACATAGGTTTTAAGATTCTTACTAGTCAGATATTTTCCTCTGCGGGAAATATGGGGTTTTGAGTCCCTTTCACTGAGGACGGTGTAGGTCTTGTCTATTCCATAGTTGGTTTTTGGAACGGTACCTGTGCTTATATCAAACTCTGGTTTTATGCATCACCCCACCTCTCCTTCCCCCTTAAGCAGGTATAAGAGTGTTTTCTAAATGTGAGACACTGTTCTCTTTCCTAACTCAGTTGAAGTGTAGCCATGTTTACAGGATCTTCATAAGTGATATCTTATGATAAGTTTCTTTTTCTGTGTGACTTATTTCACTTAGAATCATCGTACCCGAATCCACCCATTTTGCTGCTACTGGTCTTATGACATTGATTTCATGGCTGAGGGATATTCCATCGTACGTAAGTACCACAATTTTTTGAACCATGTTTATATTTTCTGGGATACTTAAGGTGTATCCAAGTTGAGGTCCTTGTATGCAGTGCAGCCCTAAATTTTGGGGTGGCTCTGTCTTATTGATTTTCAGTTTTCCCAAGGTATATTCCCTAGACTGGTAGTGCCCTTGGCTCTGTAGCTCTGTTCTTTACTTGTTTTATGGAACAGAATGCACTCCTCCAGAGAGGCAGTTGGCAATTTACATCCCGCCCATCAGCATAACAAGGCTCCCTGTTCTCCAGGGCCTGTCTTGCCTTTCTTGTTCTTACACATTTTGTGGATGTCCCTTTTGACCGGTGGGAAGTGATACTTCTTTGTAGTGCAGATTTGCATTGCCCGCTTGCTTGCTTGGCCAAAAAGGGCGTATGCGTTTTCTCCTGAATATATTCAGGAGAAAACGCATACGCCCTTTTTGGCCAAGTGCATCATTGTCGAAGTTGTGCCCCTCTTCCTGTGCTTTAAAGGCGATTCCAACGTACCTCTTGAAATCTGTTTCCTGCTATTCTGCCTCGCTTTCAAGTCCGCCTCGTTGCCTTCCCTCAACAGATTTTTGGACGAGAGTTGTCCTTTATTACTCGGCCAGTTTGTGAATTGCTGTGCCCCTGAGCTCCATTTTTCAACTCGTTTTTGGTGAGCTGACCGCAAGTCCAAAATTTTGGTTCAGGACCTATACTGGTTCCCGGTGGGTGGCTGAGAATTTGGTTAATTCTTCTTCCTGCCGGGAAATTACAGTGATATGTGCCCGTCCAAATGCCTAACAGCTACTCTCTCATTGGTTCTCCCTCTTCCCTTTCATCCTCTGCCAAATTGGCAACCTGTGCGAACCAAGAGGTTAAAGGGGCTGTCTCTCCAAGTTGGGAGGTTGATAGTAAAGCAGACGGAAAGTCAAACCGGAGCACCAGGAGAGGGACTATTCGTTGAGTTTTAGAAACCTTTCGTATTCACAGTGTGTCCGTTCCCTAGGTTTCCCGAACATGTTATAGCTGTAGTACTATTCCCTTCAACCTGGAGAGTTCGGACCCATGGAATGGGTGCCATGCATTATTGCTTTAAAGGGTCTGCATTTGCTCACCCAATCTCACCAAGCATCTCAGTCCCAAGTGTCCCTCCTTATGCCACATCCAGCTGTCATTGTAGATAGGGTCATTCCAGCTTTCATCAGAGACCCTGAAGGAATTGTAAAGAATTTCCCAGTTTTTTTGTTTTGTTTTTGAAATTCATTTTTATAGTGGGTTTGAGCTGATTCTCGCTGCCATGTTTATGCCAGTCTAGACACACTTGATTCCCTTACGGAGACATATCAATACATAGGTTTTAAGATTCTTACTAGTCAGATATTTTCCTCTGCGGGAAATATGGGGTTTTGAGTCCCTTTCACTGAGGACGGTGTAGGTCTTGTCTATTCCATAGTTGGTTTTTGGAACGGTACCTGTGCTTATATCAAACTCTGGTTTTATGCATCACCCCACCTCTCCTTCCCCCTTAAGCAGGTATAAGAGTGTTTTCTAAATGTCAGACACTGTTCTCTTTCCTAACTCAGTTCAAGTGTAGCCATGTTTACAGGATCTTCATAAGTGATATCTTATGATAAGTTTCTTTTTCTGTGTGACTTATTTCACTTAGAATCATCGTACCTGAATCCACCCATTTTGTTGCTACTGGGCTTATGACATTGATTTCATGGCTGAGGGATATTCCATCGTACGTAAGTACCACAATTTTTTGAACCATGTTTATATTTTCTGGGATACTTAAGGTGTATCCAAGTTGAGGTCCTTGTATGCAGTGCAGCCCTAAATTTTGGGGTGGCTCTGTCTTATTGATTTTCAGTTTTCCCAAGGTATATTCCCTAGACTGGTAGTGCCCTTGGCTCTGTAGCTCTGTTCTTTACTTGTTTTAGGGAACAGAATGCACTCCTCCAGAGAGGCAGTTGGCAATTTACATCCCGCCCATCAGCATAACAAGGCTCCCTGTTCTCCAGGGCCTGTCTTGCCTTTCTTGTTCTTACACATTTTGTGGATGTCCCTTTTGACCGGTGGGAAGTGATACTTCTTTGTAGTGCAGATTTGCATTGCCCGCTTGCTTGCTTGGCCAAAAAGGGCGTATGCGTTTTCTCCTGAATATATTCAGGAGAAAACGCATACGCCCTTTTTGGCCAAGTGCATCATTGTCGAAGTTGTGCCCCTCTTCCTGTGCTTTAAAGGCGATTCCAACGTACCTCTTGAAATCTGTTTCCTGCTATTCTGCCTCGCTTTCAAGTCCGCCTCGTTGCCTTCCCTCAACAGAGTTTTGGACGATAGTTGTCCTTTATTACTCGGCCAGTTTGTGAATTGCTGTGCCCCTGAGCTCCATTTTTCAACTCGTTTTTGGTGAGCTGACCGCAAGTCCAAAATTTTGGTTCAGGACCTATACTGGTTCCCGGTGGGTGGCTGAGAATTTGGTTAATTCTTCTTCCTGCCGGGAAATTACAGTGATATGTGCCCGTCCAAATGCCTAACAGCTACTCTCTCATTGGTTCTCCCTCTTCCCTTTCATCCTCTGCCAAATTGGCAACGTGTGCGAACCAAGAGGTTAAAGGGGCTGTCTCTCCAAGTTGGGAGGTTGATAGTAAAGCAGACGGAAAGTCAAACCGGAGCACCAGGAGAGGGGCTATTCGTTGAGTTTTAGAAACCTTTCGTATTCACAGTGTGTCCGTTCCCTAGGTTTCCCGAACATGTTATAGCTGTAGTACTATTCCCTTCAACCTGGAGAGTTCGGACCCATGGAATGGGTGCCATGCATTATTGCTTTAAAGGGTCTGCATTTGTTCACCCAATCTCACCAAGCATCTCAGTCCCAAGTGTCCCTCCTTATGCCACATCCAGCTGTCGTTGTAGATAGGGTCATTCCAGCTTTCATCAGAGACCCTGAAGGAATTGTAAAGAATTTCCCAGTTTTTTTGTTTTGTTTTTGAAATTCATTTTTATAGTGGGTTTGAGCTGATTCTCCCTGCCATGTTTATGCCAGTCTAGACACACTTGATTCCCTTACGGAGACATATCAATACATAGGTTTTAAGATTCTTACTAGTCAGATATTTTCCTCTGCGGGAAATATGGGGTTTTGAGTCCCTTTCACTGAGGACGGTGTAGGTCTTGTCTATTCCATAGTTGGTTTTTGGAACGGTACCTGTGCTTATATCAAACTCTGGTTTTATGCATCACCCCACTTCTCCTTCCCCCTTAAGCAGGTATAAGAGTGTTTTCTAAATGTCAGACACTGTCCTCTTTCCTAACTCAGTTCAAGTGTAGCCATGTTTACAGGATGTTCATAAGTGATATCTTATGATAAGTTTCTTTTTCTGTGTGACTTATTTCACTTAGAATCATCGTACCTGAATCCACCCATTTTGTTGCTACTGGGCTTATGACATTGATTTCATGGCTGAGGGATATTCCATCATACGTAAGTACCACAATTTTTTGAACCATGTTTATATTTTCTGGGATACTTAAGGTGTATCCAAGTTGAGGTCCTTGTATGCAGTGCAGCCCTAAATTTTGGGGTGGCTCTGTCTTATTGATTTTCAGTTTTCCCAAGGTATATTCCCTAGACTGGTAGTGCCCTTGGCTCTGTAGCTCTGTTCTTTACTTGTTTTATGGAACAGAATGCACTCCTCCAGAGAGGCAGTTGGCAATTTACATCCCGCCCATCAGCATAACAAGGCTCCCTGTTCTCCAGGGCCTGTCTTGCCTTTCTTGTTCTTACACATTTTGTGGATGTCCCTTTTGACCGGTGGGAAGTGATACTTCTTTGTAGTGCAGATTTGCATTGCCCGCTTGCTTGCTTGGCCAAAAAGGGCGTATGCGTTTTCTCCTGAATATATTCAGGAGAAAACGCATACGCCCTTTTTGGCCAAGTGCATCATTGTCGAAGTTGTGCCCCTCTTCCTGTGCTTTAAAGGCGATTCCAACGTACCTCTTGAAATCTGTTTCCTGCTATTCTGCCTCACATTCAAGTCCGCCTCGTTGCCTTCCCGCAACAGATTTTTGGACGAGAGTTGTCCTTTATTACTCGGCCAGTTTGTGAATTGCTGTGCCCCTGAGCTCCATTTTTCAACTCGTTTTTGGTGAGCTGACCGCAAGTCCAAAATTTTGGTTCAGGACCTATACTGGTTCCCGGTGGGTGGCTGAGAATTTGGTTAATTCTTCTTCCTGCCGGGAAATTACAGTGATATGTGCCCGTCCAAATGCCTAACAGCTACTCTCTCATTGGTTCTCCCTCTTCCCTTTCATCCTCTGCCAAATTGGCAACGTGTGCGAGCCAAGAGGTTAAAGGGGCTGTCTCTCCAAGTTGGGAGGTTGATAGTAAAGCAGACGGAAAGTCAAACCGGAGCACCAGGAGAGGGACTATTCGTTGAGTTTTAGAAACCTTTCGTATTCACAGTGTGTCCGTTCCCTAGGTTTCCCGAACATGTTATAGCTGTAGTACTATTCCCTTCAACCTGGAGAGTTCGGACCCATGGAATGGGTGCCATGCATTATTGCTTTAAAGGGTCTGCATTTGCTCACCCAATCTCACCAAGCATCTCAGTCCCAAGTGTCCCTCCTTATGCCACATCCAGCTGTCGTTGTAGATACGGTCATTCCAGCTTTCATCAGAGACCCTGAAGGAATTGTAAAGAATTTCCCAGTTTTTTTGTTTTGTTTTTGAAATTCCTTTTTATAGTGGGTTTGAGCTGATTCTCGCTGCCATGTTTATGCCAGTCTAGACACACTTGATTCCCTTACGGAGACATATCAATACATAGGTTTTAAGATTCTTACTAGTCAGATATTTTCCTCTGCGGGAAATATGGGGTTTTGAGTCCCTTTCACTGAGGACGGTGTAGGTCTTGTCTATTCCATAGTTGGTTTTTGGAACGGTACCTGTGCTTATATCAAACTCTGGTTTTATGCATCACCCCACCTCTCCTTCCCCCTTAAGCAGGTATAAGAGTGTTTTCTAAATGTCAGACACTGTTCTCTTTCCTAACTCAGTTCAAGTGTAGCCATGTTTACAGGATCTTCATAAGTGATATCTTATGATAAGTTTCTTTTTCTGTGTGACTTATTTCACTTAGAATCATCGTACCTGAATCCACCCATTTTGTTGCTACTGGGCTTATGACATTGATTTCATGGCTGAGGGATATTCCATCGTACGTAAGTACCACAATTTTTTGAACCATGTTTATATTTTCTGGGATACTTAAGGTGTATCCAAGTTGAGGTCCTTGTATGCAGTGCAGCCCTAAATTTTGGGGTGGCTCTGTCTTATTGATTTTCAGTTTTCCCAAGGTATATTCCCTAGACTGGTAGTGCCCTTGGCTCTGTAGCTCTGTTCTTTACTTGTTTTAGGGAACAGAATGCACTCCTCCAGAGAGGCAGTTGGCAATTTACATCCCGCCCATCAGCATAACAAGGCTCCCTGTTCTCCAGGGCCTGTCTTGCCTTTCTTGTTCTTACACATTTTGTGGATGTCCCTTTTGACCGGTGGGAAGTGATACTTCTTTGTAGTGCAGATTTGCATTGCCCGCTTGCTTGCTTGGCCAAAAAGGGCGTATGCGTTTTCTCCTGAATATATTCAGGAGAAAACGCATACGCCCTTTTTGGCCAAGTGCATCATTGTCGAAGTTGTGCCCCTCTTCCTGTGCTTTAAAGGCGATTCCAACGTACCTCTTGAAATCTGTTTCCTGCTATTCTGCCTCGCTTTCAAGTCCGCCTCGTTGCCTTCCCTCAACAGATTTTTGGACGAGAGTTGTCCTTTATTACTCGGCCAGTTTGTGAATTGCTGTGCCCCTGAGCTCCATTTTTCAACTCGTTTTTGGTGAGCTGACCGCAAGTCCAAAATTTTGGTTCAGGACCTATACTGGTTCCCGGTGGGTGGCTGAGAATTTGGTTAATTCTTCTTCCTGCCGGGAAATTACAGTGATATGTGCCCGTCCAAATGCCTAACAGCTACTCTCTCATTGGTTCTCCCTCTTCCCTTTCATCCTCTGTCAAATTGGCAACCTGTGCGAACCAAGAGGTTAAAGGGGCTGTCTCTCCAAGTTGGGAGGTTGATAGTAAAGCAGACGGAAAGTCAAACCGGAGCACCAGGAGAGGGACTATTCGTTGAGTTTTAGAAACCTTTCGTATTCACAGTGTGTCCGTTCTCTAGGTTTCCCGCACATGTTATAGCTGTAGTACTATTCCCTTCAACCTGGAGAGTTCGGACCCATGGAATGGGTGCCATGCATTATTGCTTTAAAGGGTCTGCATTTGCTCACCCAATCTCACCAATCGTCTCAGTCCCAAGTGTCCCTCCTTATGCCACATCCAGCTGTCGTTGTAGATAGGGTCATTCCAGCTTTCATCAGAGACCCTGAAGGAATTGTAAAGAATTTCCCAGTTTTTTTGTTTTGTTTTTGAAATTCCTTTTTATAGTGGGTTTGAGCTGATTCTCGCTGCCATGTTTATGCCAGTCTAGACACACTTGATTCCCTTACGGAGACATATCAATACATAGGTTTTAAGATTCTTACTAATCAGATATTTTCCTCTGAGGGAAATATGGGGTTTTGAGTCCCATTCACTGAGGACGGTGTAGGTCTTGTCTATTCCATAGTTGGTTTTTGGAACGGTACCTGTGCTTATATCAAACTCTGGTTTTATGCATCACCCCACCTCTCCTTCCCCCTTAAGCAGGTATAAGAGTGTTTTCTAAATGTCAGACACTGTTCTCTTTCCTAACTCAGTTCAAGTGTAGCCATGTTTACAGGATCTTCATAAGTGATATCTTATGATAAGTTTCTTTTTCTGTGTGACTTATTTCACTTAGAATCATCGTACCTGAATCCACCCATTTTGTTGCTACTGGTCTTATGACATTGATTTCATGGCTGAGGGATATTCCATCGTACGTAAGTACCACAATTTTTTGAACCATGTTTATATTTTCTGGGATACTTAAGGTGTGTCCAAGTTGAGGTCCTTGTATGCAGTGCAGCCCTAAATTTTGGGGTGGCTCTGTCTTATTGATTTTCAGTTTTCCCAAGGTATATTCCCTAGACTGGTAGTGCCCTTGGCTCTGTAGCTCTGTTCTTTACTTGTTTTAGCGAACAGAATGCACTCCTCCAGAGAGGCAGTTGGCAATTTACATCCCGCCCATCAGCATAACAAGGCTCCCTGTTCTCCAGGGCCTGTCTTGCCTTTCTTGTTCTTACACATTTTGTGGATGTCCCTTTTGACCGGTGGGAAGTGATACTTCTTTGTAGTGCAGATTTGCATTGCCCGCTTGCTTGCTTGGCCAAAAAGGGCGTATGCGTTTTCTCCTGAATATATTCAGGAGAAAACGCATACGCCCTTTTTGGCCAAGTGCATCATTGTCGAAGTTGTGCCCCTCTTCCTGTGCTTTAAAGGTGATTCCAACGTACCTCTTGAAATCTGTTTCCTGCTATTCTGCCTCGCTTTCAAGTCCGCCTCGTTGCCTTCCCTCAACAGATTTTTGGACGATAGTTGTCCTTTATTACTCGGCCAGTTTGTGAATTGCTGTGCCCCTGAGCTCCATTTTTCAACTCGTTTTTGGTGAGCTGACCGCAAGTCCAAAATTTTCGTTCAGGACCTATACTGGTTCCCGGTGGGTGGCTGAGAATTTGGTTAATTCTTCTTCCTGCCGGGAAATTACAGTGATATGTGCCCTTCCAAATGCCTAACAGCTACTCTCTCATTGGTTCTCCCTCTTCCCTTTCATCCTCTGCCAAATTGGCAACCTGTGCGAACCAAGAGGTTAAAGGGGTTGTCTCTCCAAGTTGGGAGGTTGATAGTAAAGCAGACGGAAAGTCAAACCAGAGCACCAGGAGAGGGACTATTCGTTGAGTTTTAGAAACCTTTCGTATTCACAGTGTGTCCGTTCTCTAGGTTTCCCGCACATGTTATAGCTGTAGTAATATTCCCTTCAACCTGGAGAGTTCGGACCCATGGAATGGGTGCCATGCATTATTGCTTTAAAGGGTCTGCATTTGCTCACCCAATCTCACCAATCGTCTCAGTCCCAAGTGTCCCTCCTTATGCCACATCCAGCTGTCGTTGTAGATAGGGTCATTCCAGCTTTCATCAGAGACCCTGAAGGAATTGTAAAGAATTTCCCAGTTTTTTTGTTTTGTTTTTGAAATTCCTTTTTATAGTGGGTTTGAGCTGATTCTCGCTGCCATGTTTATGCCAGTCTAGACACACTTGATTCCCTTATGGAGACATATCAATACATAGGTTTTAAGATTCTTACTAGTCAGATATTTTCCTCTGCGGGAAATATGGGGTTTTGAGTCCCTTTCACTGAGGACGGTGTAGGTCTTGTCTATTCCATAGTTGGTTTTCGGAACGGTACCTGTGCTTATATCAAACTCTGGTTTTATGCATCACCCCACCTCTCCTTCCCCCTTAAGCAGGTATAAGAGTGTTTTCTAAATGTGAGACACTGTTCTCTTTCCTAACTCAGTTCAAGTGTAGCCATGTTTACAGGATCTTCATAAGTGATATCTTATGATAAGTTTCTTTTTCTGTGTGACTTATTTCACTTAGAATCATCGTACCTGAATCCACCCATTTTGCTGCTACTGGTCTTATGACATTGATTTCATGGCTGAGGGATATTCCATCGTACGTAAGTACCACAATTTTTTGAACCATGTTTATATTTTCTGGGATACTTAAGGTGTATCCAAGTTGAGGTCCTTGTATGCAGTGAAGCCCTACATTTTGGGGTGGCTCTGTCTTATTGATTTTCAGTTTTCCCAAGGTATATTCCCTAGACTGGTAGTGCCCTTGGCTCTGTAGCTCTATTCTTTACTTGTTTTAGGGAACAGAATGCACTCCTCCAGAGAGGCAGTTGGCAATTTACATCCCGCCCATCAGCATAACAAGGCTCCCTGTTCTCCAGGGCCTGTCTTGCCTTTCTTGTTCTTACACATTTTGTGGATGTCCCTTTTGACCGGTGGGAAGTGATACTTCTTTGTAGTGCAGATTTGCATTGCCCGCTTGCTTGCTTGGCCAAAAAGGGCGTATGCGTTTTCTCCTGAATATATTCAGGAGAAAACGCATACGCCCTTTTTGGCCAAGTGCATCATTGTCGAAGTTGTGCCCCTCTTCCTGTGCTTTAAAGGCGATTCCAACGTACCTCTTGAAATCTGTTTCCTGCTATTCTGCCTCGCTTTCAAGTCCGCCTCGTTGCCTTCCCTCAACAGATTTTTGGACGATAGTTGTCCTTTATTACTCGGCCAGTTTGTGAATTGCTGTGCCCCTGAGCTCCATTTTTCAACTCGTTTTTGGTGAGCTGACCGCAAGTCCAAAATTTTGGTTCAGGACCTATACTGGTTCCCGGTGGGTGGCTGAGAATTTGGTTAATTCTTCTTCCTGCCGGGAAATTACAGTGATATGTGCCCGTCCAAATGCCTAACAGCTACTCTCTCATTGGTTCTCCCTCTTCCCTTTCATCCTCTGCCAAATTGGCAACCTGTGCGAACCAAGAGGTTAAAGGGGTTGTCTCTCCAAGTTGGGAGGTTGATAGTAAAGCAGACGGAAAGTCAAACCAGAGCACCAGGAGAGGGACTATTCGTTGAGTTTTAGAAACCTTTCGTATTCACAGTGTGTCCGTTCTCTAGGTTTCCCGCACATGTTATAGCTGTAGTAATATTCCCTTCAACCTGGAGAGTTCGGACCCATGGAATGGGTGCCATGCATTATTGCTTTAAAGGGTCTGCATTTGCTCACCCAATCTCACCAATCGTCTCAGTCCCAAGTGTCCCTCCTTATGCCACATCCAGCTGTCGTTGTAGATAGGGTCATTCCAGCTTTCATCAGAGACCCTGAAGGAATTGTAAAGAATTTCCCAGTTTTTTTGTTTTGTTTTTGAAATTCCTTTTTATAGTGGGTTTGAGCTGATTCTCGCTGCCATGTTTATGCCAGTCTAGACACACTTGATTCCCTTATGGAGACATATCAATACATAGGTTTTAAGATTCTTACTAGTCAGATATTTTCCTCTGCGGGAAATATGCGGTTTTGAGTCCCTTTCACTGAGGACGGTGTAGGTCTTGTCTATTCTATAGTTGGTTTTCGGAACGGTACCTGTGCTTATATCAAACTCTGGTTTTATGCATCACCCCACCTCTCCTTCCCCCTTAAGCAGGTATAAGAGTGTTTTCTAAATGTGAGACACTGTTCTCTTTCCTAACTCAGTTCAAGTGTAGCCATGTTTACAGGATCTTCATAAGTGATATCTTATGATAAGTTTCTTTTTCTGTGTGACTTATTTCACTTAGAATCATCGTACCTGAATCCACCCATTTTGCTGCTACTGGTCTTATGACATTGATTTCATGGCTGAGGGATATTCCATCGTACGTAAGTACCACAATTTTTTGAACCATGTTTATATTTTCTGGGATACTTAAGGTGTATCCAAGTTGAGGTCCTTGTATGCAGTGAAGCCCTACATTTTGGGGTGGCTCTGTCTTATTGATTTTCAGTTTTCCCAAGGTATATTCCCTAGACTGGTAGTGCCCTTGGCTCTGTAGCTCTATTCTTTACTTGTTTTAGGGAACAGAATGCACTCCTCCAGAGAGGCAGTTGGCAATTTACATCCCGCCCATCAGCATAACAAGGCTCCCTGTTCTCCAGGGCCTGTCTTGCCTTTCTTGTTCTTACACATTTTGTGGATGTCCCTTTTGACCGGTGGGAAGTGATACTTCTTTGTAGTGCAGATTTGCATTGCCCGCTTGCTTGCTTGGCCAAAAAGGGCGTATGCGTTTTCTCCTGAATATATTCAGGAGAAAACGCATACGCCCTTTTTGGCCAAGTGCATCATTGTCGAAGTTGTGCCCCTCTTCCTGTGCTTTAAAGGCGATTCCAACGTACCTCTTGAAATCTGTTTCCTGCTATTCTGCCTCGCTTTCAAGTCCGCCTCGTTGCCTTCCCTCAACAGATTTTTGGACGATAGTTGTCCTTTATTACTCGGCCAGTTTGTGAATTGCTGTGCCCCTGAGCTCCATTTTTCAACTCGTTTTTGGTGAGCTGACCGCAAGTCCAAAATTTTCGTTCAGAACCTATACTGGTTCCCGGTGGGTGGCTGAGAATTTGGTTAATTCTTCTTCCTGCCGGGAAATTACAGTGATATGTGCCCGTCCAAATGCCTAACAGCTACTCTCTCATTGGTTCTCCCTCTTCCCTTTCATCCTCTGCCAAATTGGCAACCTGTGCGAACCAAGAGGTTAAAGGGGCTGTCTCTCCAAGTTGGGAGGTTGATAGTAAAGCAGACGGAAAGTCAAACCGGAGCACCAGGAGAGGGACTATTCGTTGAGTTTTAGAAACCTTTCGTATTCACAGTGTGTCCGTTCTCTAGGTTTCCCGCACATGTTATAGCTGTAGTACTATTCCCTTCAACCTGGAGAGTTCGGACCCATGGAATGGGTGCCATGCATTATTGCTTTAAAGGGTCTGCATTTGCTCACCCAATCTCACCAATCGTCTCAGTCCCAAGTGTCCCTCCTTATGCCACATCCAGCTGTCGTTGTAGATAGGGTCATTCCAGCTTTCATCAGAGACCCTGAAGGAATTGTAAAGAATTTCCCAGTTTTTTTGTTTTGTTTTTGAAATTCCTTTTTATAGTGGGTTTGAGCTGATTCTCGCTGCCATGTTTATGCCAGTCTAGACACACTTGATTCCCTTACGGAGACATATCAATACATAGGTTTTAAGATTCTTACTAATCAGATATTTTCCTCTGCGGGAAATATGGGGTTTTGAGTCCCTTTCACTGAGGACGGTGTAGGTCTTGTCTATTCCATAGTTGGTTTTTGGAACGGTACCTGTGCTTATATCAAACTCTGGTTTTATGCATCACCCCACCTCTCCTTCCCCCTTAAGCAGGTATAAGAGTGTTTTCTAAATGTGAGACACTGTTCTCTTTCCTAACTCAGTTCAAGTGTAGCCATGTTTACAGGATCTTCATAAGTGATATCTTATGATAAGTTTCTTTTTCTGTGTGACTTATTTCACTTAGAATCATCGTACCTGAATCCACCCATTTTGTTGCTACTGGGCTTATGACATTGATTTCATGGCTGAGGGATATTCCATCGTACGTAAGTACCACAATTTTTTGAACCATGTTTATATTTTCTGGGATACTTAAGGTGTATCCAAGTTGAGGTCCTTGTATGCAGTGCAGCCCTAAATTTTGGGGTGGCTCTGTCTTATTGATTTTCAGTTTTCCCAAGGTATATTCCCTAGACTGGTAGTGCCCTTGGCTCTGTAGCTCTGTTCTTTACTTGTTTTAGGGAACAGAATGCACTCCTCCAGAGAGGCAGTTGGCAATTTACATCCCGCCCATCAGCATAACAAGGCTCCCTGTTCTCCAGGGCCTGTCTTGCCTTTCTTGTTCTTACACATTTTGTGGATGTCCCTTTTGACCGGTGGGAAGTGATACTTCTTTGTAGTGCAGATTTGCATTGCCCGCTTGCTTGCTTGGCCAAAAAGGGCGTATGCGTTTTCTCCTGAATATATTCAGGAGAAAACGCATACGCCCTTTTTGGCCAAGTGCATCATTGTCGAAGTTGTGCCCCTCTTCCTGTGCTTTAAAGGCGATTCCAACGTACCTCTTGAAATCTGTTTCCTGCTATTCTGCCTCGCTTTCAAGTCCGCCTCGTTGCCTTCCCTCAACAGATTTTTGGACGATAGTTGTCCTTTATTACTCGGCCAGTTTGTGAATTGCTGTGCCCCTGAGCTCCATTTTTCAACTCGTTTTTGGTGAGCTGACCGCAAGTCCAAAATTTTGGTTCAGGACCTATACTGGTTCCCGGTGGGTGGCTGAGAATTTGGTTAATTCTTCTTCCTGCCGGGAAATTACAGTGATATGTGCCCGTCCAAATGCCTAACAGCTACTCTCTCATTGGTTCTCCCTCTTCCCTTTCATCCTCTGCCAAATTGGCAACCTGTGCGAACCAAGAGGTTAAAGGGGCTGTCTCTCCAAGTTGGGAGGTTGATAGTAAAGCAGACGGAAAGTCAAAGCGGAGCACCAGGAGAGGGACTATTCGTTGAGTTTTAGAAACCTTTCGTATTCACAGTGTGTCCGTTCTCTAGGTTTCCCGCACATGTTATAGCTGTAGTACTATTCCCTTCAACCTGGAGAGTTCGGACCCATGGAATGGGTGCCATGCATTATTGCTTTAAAGGGTCTGCATTTGCTCACCCAATCTCACCAATCGTCTCAGTCCCAAGTGTCCCTCCTTATGCCACATCCAGCTGTCGTTGTAGAATGGTTCATTCCAGCTTTCATCAGAGACCCTGAAGGAATTGTAAAGAATTTCCCAGTTTTTTTGTTTTGTTTTTGAAATTCCTTTTTATAGTGGGTTTGAGCTGATTCTCGCTGCCATGTTTATGCCAGTCTAGACACACTTGATTCCCTTACGGAGACATATCAATACATAGGTTTTAAGATTCTTACTAATCAGATATTTTCCTCTGAGGGAAATATGGGGTTTTGAGTCCCTTTCACTGAGGACGGTGTAGGTCTTGTCTATTCCATAGTTGGTTTTTGGAACGGTACCTGTGCTTATATCAAACTCTGGTTTTATGCATCACCCCACCTCTCCTTCCCCCTTAAGCAGGCATAAGAGTGTTTTCTAAATGTGAGACACTGTTCTCTTTCCTAACTCAGTTCAAGTGTAGCCATGTTTACAGGATCTTCATAAGTGATATCTTATGATAAGTTTCTTTTTCTGTGTGACTTATTTCACTTAGAATCATCGTACCTGAATCCACCCATTTTGTTGCTACTGGTCTTATGACATTGATTTCATGGCTGAGGGATATTCCATCGTACGTAAGTACCACAATTTTTTGAACCATGTTTATATTTTCTGGGATACTTAAGGTGTGTCCAAGTTGAGGTCCTTGTATGCAGTGCAGCCCTAAATTTTGGGGTGGCTCTGTCTTATTGATTTTCAGTTTTCCCAAGGTATATTCCCTAGACTGGTAGTGCCCTTGGCTCTGTAGCTCTGTTCTTTACTGTTTTAGCGAACAGAATGCACTCCTCCAGAGAGGCAGTTGGCAATTTACATCCCGCCCATCAGCATAACAAGGCTCCCTGTTCTCCAGGGCCTGTCTTGCCTTTCTTGTTCTTACACATTTTGTGGATGTCCCTTTTGACCGGTGGGAAGTGATACTTCTTTGTAGTGCAGATTTGCATTGCCCGCTTGCTTGCTTGGCCAAAAAGGGCGTATGCGTTTTCTCCTGAATATATTCAGGAGAAAACGCATACGCCCTTTTTGGCCAAGTGCATCATTGTCGAAGTTGTGCCCCTCTTCCTGTGCTTTAAAGGCGATTCCAACGTACCTCTTGAAATCTGTTTCCTGCTATTCTGCCTCGCTTTCAAGTCCGCCTCGTTACCTTCCCTCAACAGATTTTTGGACGATAGTTGTCCTTTATTACTCGGCCAGTTTGTGAATTGCTGTGCCCCTGAGCTCCATTTTTCAACTCGTTTTTGGTGAGCTGACCGCAAGTCCAAAATTTTCGTTCAGGACCTATACTGGTTCCCGGTGGGTGGCTGAGAATTTGGTTAATTCTTCTTCCTGCCGGGAAATTACAGTGATATGTGCCCTTCCAAATGCCTAACAGCTACTCTCTCATTGGTTCTCCCTCTTCCCTTTCATCCTCTGCCAAATTGGCAACCTGTGCGAACCAAGAGGTTAAAGGGGTTGTCTCTCCAAGTTGGGAGGTTGATAGTAAAGCAGACGGAAAGTCAAACCAGAGCACCAGGAGAGGGACTATTCGTTGAGTTTTAGAAACCTTTCGTATTCACAGTGTGTCCGTTCTCTAGGTTTCCCGCACATGTTATAGCTGTAGTAATATTCCCTTCAACCTGGAGAGTTCGGACCCATGGAATGGGTGCCATGCATTATTGCTTTAAAGGGTCTGCATTTGCTCACCCAATCTCACCAATCGTCTCAGTCCCAAGTGTCCCTCCTTATGCCACATCCAGCTGTCGTTGTAGATAGGGTCATTCCAGCTTTCATCAGAGACCCTGAAGGAATTGTAAAGAATTTCCCAGTTTTTTTGTTTTGTTTTTGAAATTCCTTTTTATAGTGGGTTTGAGCTGATTCTCGCTGCCATGTTTATGCCAGTCTAGACACACTTGATTCCCTTATGGAGACATATCAATACATAGGTTTTAAGATTCTTACTAGTCAGATATTTTCCTCTGCGGGAAATATGGGGTTTTGAGTCCCTTTCACTGAGGACGGTGTAGGTCTTGTCTATTCCATAGTTGGTTTTCGGAACGGTACCTGTGCTTATATCAAACTCTGGTTTTATGCATCACCCCACCTCTCCTTCCCCCTTAAGCAGGTATAAGAGTGTTTTCTAAATGTGAGACACTGTTCTCTTTCCTAACTCAGTTCAAGTGTAGCCATGTTTACAGGATCTTCATAAGTGATATCTTATGATAATTTTCTTTTTCTGTGTGACTTATTTCACTTAGAATCATCGTACCTGAATCCACCCATTTTGCTGCTACTGGTCTTATGACATTGATTTCATGGCTGAGGGATATTCCATCGTACGTAAGTACCACAATTTTTTGAACCATGTTTATATTTTCTGGGATAATTAAGGTGTATCCAAGTTGAGGTCCTTGTATGAAGTGAAGCCCTACATTTTGGGGTGGCTCTGTCTTATTGATTTTCAGTTTTCCCAAGGTATATTCCCTAGACTGGTAGTGCCCTTGGCTCTGTAGCTCTATTCTTTACTTGTTTTAGGGAACAGAATGCACTCCTCCAGAGAGGCAGTTGGCAATTTACATCCCGCCCATCAGCATAACAAGGCTCCCTGTTCTCCAGGGCCTGTCTTGCCTTTCTTGTTCTTACACATTTTGTGGATGTCCCTTTTGACCGGTGGGAAGTGATACTTCTTTGTAGTGCAGATTTGCATTGCCCGCTTGCTTGCTTGGCCAAAAAGGGCGTATGCGTTTTCTCCTGAATATATTCAGGAGAAAACGCATACGCCCTTTTTGGCCAAGTGCATCATTGTCGAAGTTGTGCCCCTCTTCCTGTGCTTTAAAGGCGATTCCAACGTACCTCTTGAAATCTGTTTCCTGCTATTCTGCCTCGCTTTCAAGTCCGCCTCGTTGCCTTCCCTCAACAGATTTTTGGACGAGAGTTGTCCTTTATTACTCGGCCAGTTTGTGAATTGCTGTGCCCCTGAGCTCCATTTTTCAACTCGTTTTTGGTGAGCTGACCGCAAGTCCAAAATTTTGGTTCAGGACCTATACTGGTTCCCGGTGGGTGGCTGAGAATTTGGTTAATTCTTCTTCCTGCCGGGAAATTACAGTGATATGTGCCCGTCCAAATGCCTAACAGCTACTCTCTCATTGGTTCTCCCTCTTCCCTTTCATCCTCTGCCAAATTGGCAACGTGTGCGAACCAAGAGGTTAAAGGGGCTGTCTCTCCAAGTTGGGAGGTTGATAGTAAAGCAGACGGAAAGTCAAACCGGAGCACCAGGAGAGGGACTATTCGTTGAGTTTTAGAAACCTTTCGTATTCACAGTGTGTCCGTTCCCTAGGTTTCCCGAACATGTTATAGCTGTAGTACTATTCCCTTCAACCTGGAGAGTTCGGACCCATGGAATGGGTGCCATGCATTATTGCTTTAAAGGGTCTGCATTTGCTCACCCAATCTCACCAAGCATCTCAGTCCCAAGTGTCCCTCCTTATGCCACATCCAGCTGTCGTTGTAGATACGGTCATTCCAGCTTTCATCAGAGACCCTGAAGGAATTGTAAAGAATTTCCCAGTTTTTTTGTTTTGTTTTTGAAATTCCTTTTTATAGTGGGTTTGAGCTGATTCTCGCTGCCATGTTTATGCCAGTCTAGACACACTTGATTCCCTTACGGAGACATATCAATACATAGGTTTTAAGATTCTTACTAGTCAGATATTTTCCTCTGCGGGAAATATGGGGTTTTGAGTCCCTTTCACTGAGGACGGTGTAGGTCTTGTCTATTCCATAGTTGGTTTTTGGAACGGTACCTGTGCTTATATCAAACTCTGGTTTTATGCATCACCCCACCTCTCCTTCCCCCTTAAGCAGGTATAAGAGTGTTTTCTAAATGTGAGACACTGTTCTCTTTCCTAACTCAGTTCAAGTGTAGCCATGTTTACAGGATCTTCATAAGTGATATCTTATGATAAGTTTCTTTTTCTGTGTGACTTATTTCACTTAGAATCATCGTACCTGAATCCACCCATTTTGTTGCTACTGGGCTTATGACATTGATTTCATGGCTGAGGGATATTCCATCATACGTAAGTACCACAATTTTTTGAACCATGTTTATATTTTCTGGGATACTTAAGGTGTATCCAAGTTGAGGTCCTTGTATGCAGTGCAGCCCTAAATTTTGGGGTGGCTCTGTCTTATTGATTTTCAGTTTTCCCAAGGTATATTCCCTAGACTGGTAGTGCCCTTGGCTCTGTAGCTCTGTTCTTTACTTGTTTTAGGGAACAGAATGCACTCCTCCAGAGAGGCAGTTGGCAATTTACATCCCGCCCATCAGCATAACAAGGCTCCCTGTTCTCCAGGGCCTGTCTTGCCTTTCTTGTTCTTACACATTTTGTGGATGTCCCTTTTGACCGGTGGGAAGTGATACTTCTTTGTAGTGCAGATTTGCATTGCCCGCTTGCTTGCTTGGCCAAAAAGGGCGTATGCGTTTTCTCCTGAATATATTCAGGAGAAAACGCATACGCCCATTTTGGCCAAGTGCATCATTGTCGAAGTTGTGCCCCTCTTCCTGTGCTTTAAAGGCGATTCCAACGTACCTCTTGAAATCTGTTTCCTGCTATTCTGCCTCGCTTTCAAGTCCGCCTCGTTGCCTTCCCTCAACAGATTTTTGGACGAGAGTTGTCCTTTATTACTCGGCCAGTTTGTGAATTGCTGTGCCCCTGAGCTCCATTTTTCAACTCGTTTTTGGTGAGCTGACCGCAAGTCCAAAATTTTGGTTCAGGACCTATACTGGTTCCCGGTGGGTGGCTGAGAATTTGGTTAATTCTTCTTCCTGCCGGGAAATTACAGTGATATGTGCCCGTCCAAATGCCTAACAGCTACTCTCTCATTGGTTCTCCCTCTTCCCTTTCATCCTCTGCCAAATTGGCAACCTGTGCGAACCAAGAGGTTAAAGGGGCTGTCTCTCCAAGTTGGGAGGTTGATAGTAAAGCAGACGGAAAGTCAAACCGGAGCACCAGGAGAGGGACTATTCGTTGAGTTTTAGAAACCTTTCGTATTCACAGTGTGTCCGTTCTCTAGGTTTCCCGCACATGTTATAGCTGTAGTAATATTCCCTTCAACCTGGAGAGTTCGGACCCATGGAATGGGTGCCATGCATTATTGCTTTAAAGGGTCTGCATTTGCTCACCCAATCTCACCAATCGTCTCAGTCCCAAGTGTCCCTCCTTATGCCACATCCAGCTGTCGTTGTAGATAGGGTCATTCCAGCTTTCATCAGAGACCCTGAAGGAATTGTAAAGAATTTCCCTTTTTTTTGTTTTGTTTTCGAAATTCCTTTTTATAGTGGGTTTGAGCTGATTCTCGCTGCCATGTTTATGCCAGTCTAGACACACTTGATTCCCTTACGGAGACATATCAATACATAGGTTTTAAGATTCTTACTAGTCAGATATTTTCCTCTGCGGGAAATATGGGGTTTTGAGTCCCTTTCACTGAGGACGGTGTAGGTCTTGTCTATTCCATAGTTGGTTTTTGGAACGGTACCTGTGCTTATATCAAACTCTGGTTTTATGCATCACCCCACCTCTCCTTCCCCCTTAAGCAGGTATAAGAGTGTTTTCTAAATGTGAGACACTGTTCTCTTTCCTAACTCAGTTGAAGTGTAGCCATGTTTACAGGATCTTCATAAGTGATATCTTATGATAAGTTTCTTTTTCTGTGTGACTTATTTCACTTAGAATCATCGTACCCGAATCCACCCATTTTGCTGCTACTGGTCTTATGACATTGATTTCATGGCTGAGGGATATTCCATCGTACGTAAGTACCACAATTTTTTGAACCATGTTTATATTTTCTGGGATACTTAAGGTGTATCCAAGTTGAGGTCCTTGTATGCAGTGCAGCCCTAAATTTTGGGGTGGCTCTGTCTTATTGATTTTCAGTTTTCCCAAGGTATATTCCCTAGACTGGTAGTGCCCTTGGCTCTGTAGCTCTGTTCTTTACTTGTTTTATGGAACAGAATGCACTCCTCCAGAGAGGCAGTTGGCAATTTACATCCCGCCCATCAGCATAACAAGGCTCCCTGTTCTCCAGGGCCTGTCTTGCCTTTCTTGTTCTTACACATTTTGTGGATGTCCCTTTTGACCGGTGGGAAGTGATACTTCTTTGTAGTGCAGATTTGCATTGCCCGCTTGCTTGCTTGGCCAAAAAGGGCGTATGCGTTTTCTCCTGAATATATTCAGGAGAAAACGCATACGCCCATTTTGGCCAAGTGCATCATTGTCGAAGTTGTGCCCCTCTTCCTGTGCTTTAAAGGCGATTCCAACGTACCTCTTGAAATCTGTTTCCTGCTATTCTGCCTCGCTTTCAAGTCCGCCTCGTTGCCTTCCCTCAACAGATTTTTGGACGAGAGTTGTCCTTTATTACTCGGCCAGTTTGTGAATTGCTGTGCCCCTGAACTCCATTTTTCAACTCGTTTTTGGTGAGCTGACCGCAAGTCCAAAATTTTGGTTCAGGACCTATACTGGTTCCCGGTGGATGGCTGAGAATTTGGTTAATTCTTCTTCCTGCCGGGAAATTACAGTGATATGTGCCCGTCCAAATGCCTAACAGCTACTCTCTCATTGGTTCTCCCTCTTCCCTTTCATCCTCTGCCAAATTGGCAACCTGTGCGAACCAAGCGGTTAAAGGGGCTGTCTCTCCAAGTTGGGAGGTTGATAGTAAAGCAGACGGAAAGTCAAACCGGAGCACCAGGAGAGGGACTATTCGTTGAGTTTTAGAAACCTTTCGTATTCACAGTGTGTTCGTTCTCTAGGTTTCCCGCACATGTTATAGCTGTAGTAATATTCCCTTCAACCTGGAGAGTTCGGACCCATGGAATGGGTGCCATGCATTATTGCTTTAAAGGGTCTGCATTTGCTCACCCAATCTCACCAATCGTCTCAGTCCCAAGTGTCCCTCCTTATGCCACATCCAGCTGTCGTTGTAGATAGGGTCATTCCAGCTTTCATCAGAGACCCTGAAGGAATTGTAAAGAATTTCCCTTTTTTTTCTTTTGTTTTCGAAATTCCTTTTTATAGTGGGTTTGAGCTGATTCTCGCTGCCATGTTTATGCCAGTCTAGACACACTTGATTCCCTTACGGAGACATATCAATACATAGGTTTTAAGATTCTTACTAGTCAGATATTTTCCTCTGCGGGAAATATGGGGTTTTGAGTCCCTTTCACTGAGGACGGTGTAGGTCTTGTCTATTCCATAGTTGGTTTTTGGAACGGTACCTGTGCTTATATCAAACTCTGGTTTTATGCATCACCCCACCTCTCCTTCCCCCTTAAGCAGGTATAAGAGTGTTTTCTAAATGTCAGACACTGTTCTCTTTCCTAACTCAGTTCAAGTGTAGCCATGTTTACAGGATCTTCATAAGTGATATCTTATGATAAGTTTCTTTTTCTGTGTGACTTATTTCACTTAGAATCATCGTACCCGAATCCACCCATTTTGCTGCTACTGGTCTTATGACATTGATTTCATGGCTGAGGGATATTCCATCGTACGTAAGTACCACAATTTTTTGAACCATGTTTATATTTTCTGGGATACTTAAGGTGTATCCAAGTTGAGGTCCTTGTATGCAGTGCAGCCCTAAATTTTGGGGTGGCTCTGTCTTATTGATTTTCAGTTTTCCCAAGGTATATTCCCTAGACTGGTAGTGCCCTTGGCTCTGTAGCTCTGTTCTTTACTTGTTTTATGGAACAGAATGCACTCCTCCAGAGAGGCAGTTGGCAATTTACATCCCGCCCATCAGCATAACAAGGCTCCCTGTTCTCCAGGGCCTGTCTTGCCTTTCTTGTTCTTACACATTTTGTGGATGTCCCTTTTGACCGGTGGGAAGTGATACTTCTTTGTAGTGCAGATTTGCATTGCCCGCTTGCTTGCTTGGCCAAAAAGGGCGTATGCGTTTTCTCCTGAATATATTCAGGAGAAAACGCATACGCCCTTTTTGGCCAAGTGCATCATTGTCGAAGTTGTGCCCCTCTTCCTGTGCTTTAAAGGCGATTCCAACGTACCTCTTGAAATCTGTTTCCTGCTATTCTGCCTCGCTTTCAAGTCCGCCTCGTTGCCTTCCCGCAACAGATTTTTGGACGAGAGTTGTCCTTTATTACTCGGCCAGTTTGTGAATTGCTGTGCCCCTGAGCTCCATTTTTCAACTCGTTTTTGGTGAGCTGACCGCAAGTCCAAAATTTTGGTTCAGGACCTATACTGGTTCCCGGTGGGTGGCTGAGAATTTGGTTAATTCTTCTTCCTGCCGGGAAATTACAGTGATATGTGCCCGTCCAAATGCCTAACAGCTACTCTCTCATTGGTTCTCCCTCTTCCCTTTCATCCTCTGCCAAATTGGCAACGTGTGCGAGCCAAGAGGTTAAAGGGGCTGTCTCTCCAAGTTGGGAGGTTGATAGTAAAGCAGACGGAAAGTCAAACCGGAGCACCAGGAGAGGGACTATTCGTTGAGTTTTAGAAACCTTTCGTATTCACAGTGTGTCCGTTCCCTAGGTTTCCCGAACATGTTATAGCTGTAGTACTATTCCCTTCAACCTGGAGAGTTCGGACCCATGGAATGGGTGCCATGCATTATTGCTTTAAAGGGTCTGCATTTGCTCACCCAATCTCACCAAGCATCTCAGTCCCAAGTGTCCCTCCTTATGCCACATCCAGCTGTCGTTGTAGATACGGTCATTCCAGCTTTCATCAGAGACCCTGAAGGAATTGTAAAGAATTTCCCAGTTTTTTTGTTTTGTTTTTGAAATTCCTTTTTATAGTGGGTTTGAGCTGATTCTCGCTGCCATGTTTATGCCAGTCTAGACACACTTGATTCCCTTACGGAGACATATCAATACATAGGTTTTAAGATTCTTACTAGTCAGATATTTTCCTCTGCGGGAAATATGGGGTTTTGAGTCCCTTTCACTGAGGACGGTGTAGGTCTTGTCTATTCCATAGTTGGTTTTTGGAACGGTACCTGTGCTTATATCAAACTCTGGTTTTATGCATCACCCCACCTCTCCTTCCCCCTTAAGCAGGTATAAGAGTGTTTTCTAAATGTCAGACACTGTTCTCTTTCCTAACTCAGTTCAAGTGTAGCCATGTTTACAGGATCTTCATAAGTGATATCTTATGATAAGTTTCTTTTTCTGTGTGACTTATTTCACTTAGAATCATCGTACCTGAATCCACCCATTTTGTTGCTACTGGGCTTATGACATTGATTTCATGGCTGAGGGATATTCCATCATACGTAAGTACCACAATTTTTTGAACCATGTTTATATTTTCTGGGATACTTAAGGTGTATCCAAGTTGAGGTCCTTGTATGCAGTGCAGCCCTAAATTTTGGGGTGGCTCTGTCTTATTGATTTTCAGTTTTCCCAAGGTATATTCCCTAGACTGGTAGTGCCCTTGGCTCTGTAGCTCTGTTCTTTACTTGTTTTAGGGAACAGAATGCACTCCTCCAGAGAGGCAGTTGGCAATTTACATCCCGCCCATCAGCATAACAAGGCTCCCTGTTCTCCAGGGCCTGTCTTGCCTTTCTTGTTCTTACACATTTTGTGGATGTCCCTTTTGACCGGTGGGAAGTGATACTTCTTTGTAGTGCAGATTTGCATTGCCCGCTTGCTTGCTTGGCCAAAAAGGGCGTATGCGTTTTCTCCTGAATATATTCAGGAGAAAACGCATACGCCCTTTTTGGCCAAGTGCATCATTGTCGAAGTTGTGCCCCTCTTCCTGTGCTTTAAAGGCGATTCCAACGTACCTCTTGAAATCTGTTTCCTGCTATTCTGCCTCGCTTTCAAGTCCGCCTCGTTGCCTTCCCTCAACAGATTTTTGGACGATAGTTGTCCTTTATTACTCGGCCAGTTTGTGAATTGCTGTGCCCCTGAGCTCCATTTTTCAACTCGTTTTTGGTGAGCTGACCGCAAGTCCAAAATTTTGGTTCAGGACCTATACTGGTTCCCGGTGGGTGGCTGAGAATTTGGTTAATTCTTCTTCCTGCCGGGAAATTACAGTGATATGTGCCCGTCCAAATGCCTAACAGCTACTCTCTCATTGGTTCTCCCTCTTCCCTTTCATCCTCTGCCAAATTGGCAACCTGTGCGAACCAAGAGGTTAAAGGGGCTGTCTCTCCAAGTTGGGAGGTTGATAGTAAAGCAGACGGAAAGTCAAACCGGAGCACCAGGAGAGGGACTATTCGTTGAGTTTTAGAAACCTTTCGTATTCACAGTGTGTCCGTTCTCTAGGTTTCCCGCACATGTTATAGCTGTAGTAATATTCCCTTCAACCTGGAGAGTTCGGACCCATGGAATGGGTGCCATGCATTATTGCTTTAAAGGGTCTGCATTTGCTCACCCAATCTCACCAATCGTCTCAGTCCCAAGTGTCCCTCCTTATGCCACATCCAGCTGTCGTTGTAGATAGGGTCATTCCAGCTTTCATCAGAGACCCTGAAGGAATTGTAAAGAATTTCCCAGTTTTTTTGTTTTGTTTTTGAAATTCCTTTTTATAGTGGGTTTGAGCTGATTCTCGCTGCCATGTTTATGCCAGTCTAGACACACTTGATTCCCTTACGGAGACATATCAATACATAGGTTTTAAGATTCTTACTAGTCAGATATTTTCCTCTGCGGGAAATATGGGGTTTTGAGTCCCTTTCACTGAGGACGGTGTAGGTCTTGTCTATTCCATAGTTGGTTTTTGGAACGGTACCTGTGCTTATATCAAACTCTGGTTTTATGCATCACCCCACCTCTCCTTCCCCCTTAAGCAGGTATAAGAGTGTTTTCTAAATGTCAGACACTGTTCTCTTTCCTAACTCAGTTCAAGTGTAGCCATGTTTACAGGATCTTCATAAGTGATATCTTATGATAAGTTTCTTTTTCTGTGTGACTTATTTCACTTAGAATCATCGTACCTGAATCCACCCATTTTGTTGCTACTGGGCTTATGACATTGATTTCATGGCTGAGGGATATTCCATCATACGTAAGTACCACAATTTTTTGAACCATGTTTATATTTTCTGGGATACTTAAGGTGTATCCAAGTTGAGGTCCTTGTATGCAGTGCAGCCCTAAATTTTGGGGTGGCTCTGTCTTATTGATTTTCAGTTTTCCCAAGGTATATTCCCTAGACTGGTAGTGCCCTTGGCTCTGTAGCTCTGTTCTTTACTTGTTTTAGCGAACAGAATGCACTCCTCCAGAGAGGCAGTTGGCAATTTACATCCCGCCCATCAGCATAACAAGGCTCCCTGTTCTCCAGGGCCTGTCTTGCCTTTCTTGTTCTTACACATTTTGTGGATGTCCCTTTTGACCGGTGGGAAGTGATACTTCTTTGTAGTGCAGATTTGCATTGCCCGCTTGCTTGCTTGGCCAAAAAGGGCGTATGCGTTTTCTCCTGAATATATTCAGGAGAAAACGCATACGCCCTTTTTGGCCAAGTGCATCATTGTCGAAGTTGTGCCCCTCTTCCTGTGCTTTAAAGGCGATTCCAACGTACCTCTTGAAATCTGTTTCCTGCTATTCTGCCTCGCTTTCAAGTCCGCCTCGTTGCCTTCCCGCAACAGATTTTTGGACGAGAGTTGTCCTTTATTACTCGGCCAGTTTGTGAATTGCTGTGCCCCTGAGCTCCATTTTTCAACTCGTTTTTGGTGAGCTGACCGCAAGTCCAAAATTTTGGTTCAGGACCTATACTGGTTCCCGGTGGGTGGCTGAGAATTTGGTTAATTCTTCTTCCTGCCGGGAAATTACAGTGATATGTGCCCGTCCAAATGCCTAACAGCTACTCTCTCATTGGTTCTCCCTCTTCCCTTTCATCCTCTGCCAAATTGGCAACGTGTGCGAGCCAAGAGGTTAAAGGGGCTGTCTCTCCAAGTTGGGAGGTTGATAGTAAAGCAGACGGAAAGTCAAACCGGAGCACCAGGAGAGGGACTATTCGTTGAGTTTTAGAAACCTTTCGTATTCACAGTGTGTCCGTTCCCTAGGTTTCCCGAACATGTTATAGCTGTAGTACTATTCCCTTCAACCTGGAGAGTTCGGACCCATGGAATGGGTGCCATGCATTATTGCTTTAAAGGGTCTGCATTTGCTCACCCAATCTCACCAAGCATCTCAGTCCCAAGTGTCCCTCCTTATGCCACATCCAGCTGTCGTTGTAGATACGGTCATTCCAGCTTTCATCAGAGACCCTGAAGGAATTGTAAAGAATTTCCCAGTTTTTTTGTTTTGTTTTTGAAATTCCTTTTTATAGTGGGTTTGAGCTGATTCTCGCTGCCATGTTTATGCCAGTCTAGACACACTTGATTCCCTTACGGAGACATATCAATACATAGGTTTTAAGATTCTTACTAGTCAGATATTTTCCTCTGCGGGAAATATGGGGTTTTGAGTCCCTTTCACTGAGGACGGTGTAGGTCTTGTCTATTCCATAGTTGGTTTTTGGAACGGTACCTGTGCTTATATCAAACTCTGGTTTTATGCATCACCCCACCTCTCCTTCCCCCTTAAGCAGGTATAAGAGTGTTTTCTAAATGTCAGACACTGTTCTCTTTCCTAACTCAGTTCAAGTGTAGCCATGTTTACAGGATCTTCATAAGTGATATCTTATGATAAGTTTCTTTTTCTGTGTGACTTATTTCACTTAGAATCATCGTACCTGAATCCACCCATTTTGTTGCTACTGGGCTTATGACATTGATTTCATGGCTGAGGGATATTCCATCATACGTAAGTACCACAATTTTTTGAACCATGTTTATATTTTCTGGGATACTTAAGGTGTATCCAAGTTGAGGTCCTTGTATGCAGTGCAGCCCTAAATTTTGGGGTGGCTCTGTCTTATTGATTTTCAGTTTTCCCAAGGTATATTCCCTAGACTGGTAGTGCCCTTGGCTCTGTAGCTCTGTTCTTTACTTGTTTTAGGGAACAGAATGCACTCCTCCAGAGAGGCAGTTGGCAATTTACATCCCGCCCATCAGCATAACAAGGCTCCCTGTTCTCCAGGGCCTGTCTTGCCTTTCTTGTTCTTACACATTTTGTGGATGTCCCTTTTGACCGGTGGGAAGTGATACTTCTTTGTAGTGCAGATTTGCATTGCCCGCTTGCTTGCTTGGCCAAAAAGGGCGTATGCGTTTTCTCCTGAATATATTCAGGAGAAAACGCATACGCCCTTTTTGGCCAAGTGCATCATTGTCGAAGTTGTGCCCCTCTTCCTGTGCTTTAAAGGCGATTCCAACGTACCTCTTGAAATCTGTTTCCTGCTATTCTGCCTCGCTTTCAAGTCCGCCTCGTTGCCTTCCCTCAACAGATTTTTGGACGATAGTTGGCCTTTATTACTCGGCCAGTTTGTGAATTGCTGTGCCCCTGAGCTCCATTTTTCAACTCGTTTTTGGTGAGCTGACCGCAAGTCCAAAATTTTGGTTCAGGACCTATACTGGTTCCCGGTGGGTGGCTGAGAATTTGGTTAATTCTTCTTCCTGCCGGGAAATTACAGTGATATGTGCCCGTCCAAATGCCTAACAGCTACTCTCTCATTGGTTCTCCCTCTTCCCTTTCATCCTCTGCCAAATTGGCAACCTGTGCGAACCAAGAGGTTAAAGGGGCTGTCTCTCCAATTTGGGAGGTTGATAGTAAAGCAGACGGAAAGTCAAACCAGAGCACCAGGAGAGGGACTATTCGTTGAGTTTTAGAAACCTTTCGTATTCACAGTGTGTCCGTTCTCTAGGTTTCCCGCACATGTTATAGCTGTAGTAATATTCCCTTCAACCTGGAGAGTTCGGACCCATGGAATGGGTGCCATGCATTATTGCTTTAAAGGGTCTGCATTTGCTCACCCAATCTCACCAATCGTCTCAGTCCCAAGTGTCCCTCCTTATGCCACATCCAGCTGTCGTTGTAGATAGGGTCATTCCAGCTTTCATCAGAGACCCTGAAGGAATTGTAAAGAATTTCCCAGTTTTTTTGTTTTGTTTTTGAAATTCCTTTTTATAGTGGGTTTGAGCTGATTCTCGCTGCCATGTTTATGCCAGTCTAGACACACTTGATTCCCTTACGGAGACATATCAATACATAGGTTTTAAGATTCTTACTAGTCAGATATTTTCCTCTGCGGGAAATATGGGGTTTTGAGTCCCTTTCACTGAGGACGGTGTAGGTCTTGTCTATTCCATAGTTGGTTTTTGGAACGGTACCTGTGCTTATATCAAACTCTGGTTTTATGCATCACCCCACCTCTCCTTCCCCCTTAAGCAGGTATAAGAGTGTTTTCTAAATGTCAGACACTGTTCTCTTTCCTAACTCAGTTCAAGTGTAGCCATGTTTACAGGATCTTCATAAGTGATATCTTATGATAAGTTTCTTTTTCTGTGTGACTTATTTCACTTAGAATCATCGTACCTGAATCCACCCATTTTGTTGCTACTGGGCTTATGACATTGATTTCATGGCTGAGGGATATTCCATCATACGTAAGTACCACAATTTTTTGAACCATGTTTATATTTTCTGGGATACTTAAGGTGTATCCAAGTTGAGGTCCTTGTATGCAGTGCAGCCCTAAATTTTGGGGTGGCTCTGTCTTATTGATTTTCAGTTTTCCCAAGGTATATTCCCTAGACTGGTAGTGCCCTTGGCTCTGTAGCTCTGTTCTTTACTTGTTTTAGCGAACAGAATGCACTCCTCCAGAGAGGCAGTTGGCAATTTACATCCCGCCCATCAGCATAACAAGGCTCCCTGTTCTCCAGGGCCTGTCTTGCCTTTCTTGTTCTTACACATTTTGTGGATGTCCCTTTTGACCGGTGGGAAGTGATACTTCTTTGTAGTGCAGATTTGCATTGCCCGCTTGCTTGCTTGGCCAAAAAGGGCGTATGCGTTTTCTCCTGAATATATTCAGGAGAAAACGCATACGCCCTTTTTGGCCAAGTGCATCATTGTCGAAGTTGTGCCCCTCTTCCTGTGCTTTAAAGGCGATTCCAACGTACCTCTTGAAATCTGTTTCCTGCTATTCTGCCTCGCTTTCAAGTCCGCCTCGTTGCCTTCCCTCAACAGATTTTTGGACGATAGTTGTCCTTTATTACTCGGCCAGTTTGTGAATTGCTGTGCCCCTGAGCTCCATTTTTCAACTCGTTTTTGGTGAGCTGACCGCAAGTCCAAAATTTTCGTTCAGGACCTATACTGGTTCCCGGTGGGTGGCTGAGAATTTGGTTAATTCTTCTTCCTGCCAGGAAATTACAGTGATATGTGCCCTTCCAAATGCCTAACAGCTACTCTCTCATTGGTTCTCCCTCTTCCCTTTCATCCTCTGCCAAATTGGCAACCTGTGCGAACCAAGAGGTTAAAGGGGTTGTCGCTCCAAGTTGGGAGGTTGATAGTAAAGCAGACGGAAAGTCAAACCAGAGCACCAGGAGAGGGACTATTCGTTGAGTTTTAGAAACCTTTCGTATTCACAGTGTGTCCGTTCTCTAGGTTTCCCGCACATGTTATAGCTGTAGTAATATTCCCTTCAACCTGGAGAGTTCGGACCCATGGAATGGGTGCCATGCATTATTGCTTTAAAGGGTCTGCATTTGCTCACCCAATCTCACCAATCGTCTCAGTCCCAAGTGTCCCTCCTTATGCCACATCCAGCTGTCGTTGTAGATAGGGTCATTCCAGCTTTCATCAGAGACCCTGAAGGAATTGTAAAGAATTTCCCAGTTTTTTTGTTTTGTTTTTGAAATTCCTTTTTATAGTGGGTTTGAGCTGATTCTCGCTGCCATGTTTATGCCAGTCTAGACACACTTGATTCCCTTACGGTGACATATCAATACATAGGTTTTAAGATTCTTACTAGTCAGATATTTTCCTCTGCGGGAAATATGGGGTTTTGAGTCCCTTTCACTGAGGACGGTGTAGGTCTTGTCTATTCCATAGTTGGTTTTTGGAACGGTACCTGTGCTTATATCAAACTCTGGTTTTATGCATCACCCCACCTCTCCTTCCCCCTTAAGCAGGTATAAGAGTGTTTTCTAAATGTGAGACACTGTTCTCTTTCCTAACTCAGTTCAAGTGTAGCCATGTTTACAGGATCTTCATAAGTGATATCTTATGATAAGTTTCTTTTTCTGTGTGACTTATTTCACTTAGAATCATCGTACCTGAATCCACCCATTTTGCTGCTACTGGTCTTATGACATTGATTTCATGGCTGAGGGATATTCCATCGTACGTAAGTACCACAATTTTTTGAACCATGTTTATATTTTCTGGGATACTTAAGGTGTATCCAAGTTGAGGTCCTTGTATGCAGTGAAGCCCTACATTTTGGGGTGGCTCTGTCTTATTGATTTTCAGTTTTCCCAAGGTATATTCCCTAGACTGGTAGTGCCCTTGGCTCTGTAGCTCTATTCTTTACTTGTTTTAGGGAACAGAATGCACTCCTCCAGAGAGGCAGTTGGCAATTTACATCCCGCCCATCAGCATAACAAGGCTCCCTGTTCTCCAGGGCCTGTCTTGCCTTTCTTGTTCTTACACATTTTGTGGATGTCCCTTTTGACCGGTGGGAAGTGATACTTCTTTGTAGTGCAGATTTGCATTGCCCGCTTGCTTGCTTGGCCAAAAAGGGCGTATGCGTTTTCTCCTGAATATATTCAGGAGAAAACGCATGCGCACTTTTTGGCCAAGTGCATCATTGTCGAAGTTGTGCCCCTCTTCCTGTGCTTTAAAGGCGATTCCAACGTACCTCTTGAAATCTGTTTCCTGCTATTCTGCCTCGCTTTCAAGTCCGCCTCGTTGCCTTCCCTCAACAGATTTTTGGACGATAGTTGTCCTTTATTACTCGGCCAGTTTGTGAATTGCTGTGCCCCTGAGCTCCATTTTTCAACTCGTTTTTGGTGAGCTGACCGCAAGTCCAAAATTTTGGTTCAGGACCTATACTGGTTCCCGGTGGGTGGCTGAGAATTTGGTTAATTCTTCTTCCTGCCGGGAAATTACAGTGATATGTGCCCGTCCAAATGCCTAACAGCTACTCTCTCATTGGTTCTCCCTCTTCCCTTTCATCCTCTGCCAAATTGGCAACCTGTGCGAACCAAGAGGTTAAAGGGGTTGTCTCTCCAAGTTGGGAGGTTGATAGTAAAGCAGACGGAAAGTCAAACCAGAGCACCAGGAGAGGGACTATTCGTTGAGTTTTAGAAACCTTTCGTATTCACAGTGTGTCCGTTCCCTAGGTTTCCCGAACATGTTATAGCTGTAGTACTATTCCCTTCAACCTGGAGAGTTCGGACCCATGGAATGGGTGCCATGCATTATTGCTTTAAAGGGTCTGCATTTGTTCACCCAATCTCACCAAGCATCTCAGTCCCAAGTGTCCCTCCTTATGCCACATCCAGCTGTCGTTGTAGATAGGGTCATTCCAGCTTTCATCAGAGACCCTGAAGGAATTGTAAAGAATTTCCCAGTTTTTTTGTTTTGTTTTTGAAATTCATTTTTATAGTGGGTTTGAGCTGATTCTCGCTGCCATGTTTATGCCAGTCTAGACACACTTGATTCCCTTACGGAGACATATCAATACATAGGTTTTAAGATTCTTACTAGTCAGATATTTTCCTCTGCGGGAAATATGGTGTTTTGAGTCCCTTTCACTGAGGACGGTGTAGGTCTTGTCTATTCCATAGTTGGTTTTTGGAACGGTACCTGTGCTTATATCAAACTCTGGTTTTATGCATCACCCCACCTCTCCTTCCCCCTTAAGCAGGTATAAGAGTGCTTTCTAAATGTCAGACACTGTTCTCTTTCCTAACTCAGTTCAAGTGTAGCCATGTTTACAGGATCTTCATAAGTGATATCTTATGATAAGTTTCTTTTTCTGTGTGACTTATTTCACTTAGAATCATCGTACCTGAATCCACCCATTTTGTTGCTACTGGGCTTATGACATTGATTTCATGGCTGAGGGATATTCCATCATACGTAAGTACCACAATTTTTTGAACCATGTTTATATTTTCTGGGATACTTAAGGTGTATCCAAGTTGAGGTCCTTGTATGCAGTGCAGCCCTAAATTTTGGGGTGGCTCTGTCTTATTGATTTTCAGTTTTCCCAAGGTATATTCCCTAGACTGGTAGTGCCCTTGGCTCTGTAGCTCTGTTCTTTACTTGTTTTAGGGAACAGAATGCACTCCTCCAGAGAGGCAGTTGGCAATTTACATCCCGCCCATCAGCATAACAAGGCTCCCTGTTCTCCAGGGCCTGTCTTGCCTTTCTTGTTCTTACACATTTTGTGGATGTCCCTTTTGACCGGTGGGAAGTGATACTTCTTTGTAGTGCAGATTTGCATTGCCCGCTTGCTTGCTTGGCCAAAAAGGGCGTATGCGTTTTCTCCTGAATATATTCAGGAGAAAACGCATACGCCCTTTTTGGCCAAGTGCATCATTGTCGAAGTTGTGCCCCTCTTCCTGTGCTTTAAAGGCGATTCCAACGTACCTCTTGAAATCTGTTTCCTGCTATTCTGCCTCGCTTTCAAGTCCGCCTCGTTGCCTTCCCTCAACAGATTTTTGGACGAGAGTTGTCCTTTATTACTCGGCCAGTTTGTGAATTGCTGTGCCCCTGAGCTCCATTTTTCAACTCGTTTTTGGTGAGCTGACCGCAAGTCCAAAATTTTGGTTCAGGACCTATACTGGTTCCCGGTGGGTGGCTGAGAATTTGGTTAATTCTTCTTCCTGCCGGGAAATTACAGTGATATGTGCCCGTCCAAATGCCTAACAGCTACTCTCTCATTGGTTCTCCCTCTTCCCTTTCATCCTCTGCCAAATTGGCAACCTGTGCGAACCAAGAGGTTAAAGGGGCTGTCTCTCGAAGTTGGGAGGTTGATAGTAAAGCAGACGGAAAGTCAAACCGGAGCACCAGGAGAGGGACTATTCGTTGAGTTTTAGAAACCTTTCGTATTCACAGTGTGTCCGTTCTCTAGGTTTCCCGCACATGTTATAGCTGTAGTAATATTCCCTTCAACCTGGAGAGTTCGGACCCATGGAATGGGTGCCATGCATTATTGCTTTAAAGGGTCTGCATTTGCTCACCCAATCTCACCAATCGTCTCAGTCCCAAGTGTCCCTCCTTATGCCACATCCAGCTGTCGTTGTAGATAGGGTCATTCCAGCTTTCATCAGAGACCCTGAAGGAATTGTAAAGAATTTCCCTTTTTTTTGTTTTGTTTTCGAAATTCCTTTTTATAGTGGGTTTGAGCTGATTCTCGCTGCCATGTTTATGCCAGTCTAGACACACTTGATTCCCTTACGGAGACATATGAATACATAGGTTTTAAGATTCTTACTAGTCAGATATTTTCCTCTGCGGGAAATATGGGGTTTTGAGTCCCTTTCACTGAGGACGGTGTAGGTCTTGTCTATTCCATAGTTGGTTTTTGGAACGGTACCTGTGCTTATATCAAACTCTGGTTTTATGCATCACCCCACCTCTCCTTCCCCCTTAAGCAGGTATAAGAGTGTTTTCTAAATGTGAGACACTGTTCTCTTTCCTAACTCAGTTGAAGTGTAGCCATGTTTACAGGATCTTCATAAGTGATATCTTATGATAAGTTTCTTTTTCTGTGTGACTTATTTCACTTAGAATCATCGTACCCGAATCCACCCATTTTGCTGCTACTGGTCTTATGACATTGATTTCATGGCTGAGGGATATTCCATCGTACGTAAGTACCACAATTTTTTGAACCATGTTTATATTTTCTGGGATACTTAAGGTGTATCCAAGTTGAGGTCCTTGTATGCAGTGCAGCCCTAAATTTTGGGGTGGCTCTGTCTTATTGATTTTCAGTTTTCCCAAGGTATATTCCCTAGACTGGTAGTGCCCTTGGCTCTGTAGCTCTGTTCTTTACTTGTTTTATGGAACAGAATGCACTCCTCCAGAGAGGCAGTTGGCAATTTACATCCCGCCCATCAGCATAACAAGGCTCCCTGTTCTCCAGGGCCTGTCTTGCCTTTCTTGTTCTTACACATTTTGTGGATGTCCCTTTTGACCGGTGGGAAGTGATACTTCTTTGTAGTGCAGATTTGCATTGCCCGCTTGCTTGCTTGGCCAAAAAGGGCGTATGCGTTTTCTCCTGAATATATTCAGGAGAAAACGCATACGCCCTTTTTGGCCAAGTGCATCATTGTCGAAGTTGTGCCCCTCTTCCTGTGCTTTAAAGGCGATTCCAACGTACCTCTTGAAATCTGTTTCCTGCTATTCTGCCTCGCTTTCAAGTCCGCCTCGTTGCCTTCCCGCAACAGATTTTTGGACGAGAGTTGTCCTTTATTACTCGGCCAGTTTGTGAATTGCTGTGCCCCTGAGCTCCATTTTTCAACTCGTTTTTGGTGAGCTGACCGCAAGTCCAAAATTTTGGTTCAGGACCTATACTGGTTCCCGGTGGGTGGCTGAGAATTTGGTTAATTCTTCTTCCTGCCGGGAAATTACAGTGATATGTGCCCGTCCAAATGCCTAACAGCTACTCTCTCATTGGTTCTCCCTCTTCCCTTTCATCCTCTGCCAAATTGGCAACGTGTGCGAACCAAGAGGTTAAAGGGGCTGTCTCTCCAAGTTGGGAGGTTGATAGTAAAGCAGACGGAAAGTCAAACCGGAGCACCAGGAGAGGGACTATTCGTTGAGTTTTAGAAACCTTTCGTATTCACAGTGTGTCCATTCCCTAGGTTTCCCGAACATGTTATAGCTGTAGTACTATTCCCTTCAACCTGGAGAGTTCGGACCCATGGAATGGGTGCCATGCATTATTGCTTTAAAGGGTCTGCATTTGCTCACCCAATCTCACCAAGCATCTCAGTCCCAAGTGTCCCTCCTTATGCCACATCCAGCTGTCGTTGTAGATACGGTCATTCCAGCTTTCATCAGAGACCCTGAAGGAATTGTAAAGAATTTCCCAGTTTTTTTGTTTTGTTTTTGAAATTCATTTTTATAGTGGGTTTGAGCTGATTCTCGCTGCCATGTTTATGCCAGTCTAGACACACTTGATTCCCTTACGGAGACATATCAATACATAGGTTTTAAGATTCTTACTAGTCAGATATTTTCCTCTGCGGGAAATATGGGGTTTTGAGTCCCTTTCACTGAGGACGGTGTAGGTCTTGTCTATTCCATAGTTGGTTTTTGGAACGGTACCTGTGCTTATATCAAACTCTGGTTTTATGCATCACCCCACCTCTCCTTCCGCCTTAAGCAGGTATAAGAGTGTTTTCTAAATGTCAGACACTGTTCTCTTTCCTAACTCAGTTCAAGTGTAGCCATGTTTACAGGATCTTCATAAGTGATATCTTATGATAAGTTTCTTTTTCTGTGTGACTTATTTCACTTAGAATCATCGTACCTGAATCCACCCATTTTGTTGCTACTGGGCTTATGACATTGATTTCATGGCTGAGGGATATTCCATCATACGTAAGTACCACAATTTTTTGAACCATGTTTATATTTTCTGGGATACTTAAGGTGTATCCAAGTTGAGGTCCTTGTATGCAGTGCAGCCCTAAATTTTGGGGTGGCTCTGTCTTATTGATTTTCAGTTTTCCCAAGGTATATTCCCTAGACTGGTAGTGCCCTTGGCTCTGTAGCTCTGTTCTTTACTTGTTTTAGGGAACAGAATGCACTCCTCCAGAGAGGCAGTTGGCAATTTACATCCCGCCCATCAGCATAACAAGGCTCCCTGTTCTCCAGGGCCTGTCTTGCCTTTCTTGTTCTTACACATTTTGTGGATGTCCCTTTTGACCGGTGGGAAGTGATACTTCTTTGTAGTGCAGATTTGCATTGCCCGCTTGCTTGCTTGGCCAAAAAGGGCGTATGCGTTTTCTCCTGAATATATTCAGGAGAAAACGCATACGCCCTTTTTGGCCAAGTGCATCATTGTCGAAGTTGTGCCCCTCTTCCTGTGCTTTAAAGGCGATTCCAACGTACCTCTTGAAATCTGTTTCCTGCTATTCTGCCTCGCTTTCAAGTCCGCCTCGTTGCCTTCCCTCAACAGATTTTTGGACGATAGTTGTCCTTTATTACTCGGCCAGTTTGTGAATTGCTGTGTCCCTGAGCTCCATTTTTCAACTCGTTTTTGGTGAGCTGACCGCAAGTCCAAAATTTTGGTTCAGGACCTATACTGGTTCCCGGTGGGTGGCTGAGAATTTGGTTAATTCTTCTTCCTGCCGGGAAATTACAGTGATATGTGCCCGTCCAAAGGCCTAACAGCTACTCTCTCATTGGTTCTCCCTCTTCCCTTTCATCCTCTGCCAAATTGGCAACCTGTGCGAACCAAGAGGTTAAAGGGGCTGTCTCTCCAAGTTGGGAGGTTGATAGTAAAGCAGACGGAAAGTCAAACCGGAGCACCAGGAGAGGGACTATTCGTTGAGTTTTAGAAACCTTTCGTATTCACAGTGTGTCCGTTCTCTAGGTTTCCCGCACATGTTATAGCTGTAGTACTATTCCCTTCAACCTGGAGAGTTCGGACCCATGGAATGGGTGCCATGCATTATTGCTTTAAAAGGTCTGCATTTGCTCACCCAATCTCACCAATCGTCTCAGTCCCAAGTGTCCCTCCTTATGCCACATCCAGCTGTCGTTGTAGTTAGGGTCATTCCAGCTTTCATCAGAGACCCTGAAGGAATTGTAAAGAATTTCCCAGTTTTTTTGTTTTGTTTTTGAAATTCCTTTTTATAGTGGGTTTGAGCTGATTCTCGCTGCCATGTTTATGCCAGTCTAGACACACTTGATTCCCTTACGGAGACATATCAATACATAGGTATTAAGATTCTTACTAATCAGATATTTTCCTCTGAGGGAAATATGGGGTTTTGAGTCCCTTTCACTGAGGACGGTGTAGGTCTTGTCTATTCCATAGTTGGTTTTTGGAACGGTACCTGTGCTTATATCAAACTCTGGTTTTATGCATCACCCCACCTCTCCTTCCCCCTTAAGCAGGTATAAGAGTGTTTTCTAAATGTCAGACACTGTTCTCTTTCCTAACTCAGTTCAAGTGTAGCCATGTTTACAGGATCTTCATAAGTGATATCTTATGATAAGTTTCTTTTTCTGTGTGACTTATTTCACTTAGAATCATCGTACCTGAATCCACCCATTTTGTTGCTACTGGTCTTATGACATTGATTTCATGGCTGAGGGATATTCCATCGTACGTAAGTACCACAATTTTTTGAACCATGTTTATATTTTCTGGGATACTTAAGGTGTGTCCAAGTTGAGGTCCTTGTATGCAGTGCAGCCCTAAATTTTGGGGTGGCTCTGTCTTATTGATTTTCAGTTTTCCCAAGGTATATTCCCTAGACTGGTAGTGCCCTTGGCTCTGTAGCTCTGTTCTTTACTTGTTTTAGCGAACAGAATGCACTCCTCCAGAGAGGCAGTTGGCAATTTACATCCCGCCCATCAGCATAACAAGGCTCCCTGTTCTCCAGGGCCTGTCTTGCCTTTCTTGTTCTTACACATTTTGTGGATGTCCCTTTTGACCGGTGGGAAGTGATACTTCTTTGTAGTGCAGATTTGCATTGCCCGCTTGCTTGCTTGGCCAAAAAGGGCGTATGCGTTTTCTCCTGAATATATTCAGGAGAAAACGCATACGCCCTTTTTGGCCAAGTGCATCATTGTCGAAGTTGTGCCCCTCTTCCTGTGCTTTAAAGGCGATTCCAACGTACCTCTTGAAATCTGTTTCCTGCTATTCTGCCTCGCTTTCAAGTCCGCCTCGTTGCCTTCCCTCAACAGATTTTTGGACGATAGTTGTCCTTTATTACTCGGCCAGTTTGTGAATTGCTGTGCCCCTGAGCTCCATTTTTCAACTCGTTTTTGGTGAGCTGACCGCAAGTCCAAAATTTTGGTTCAGGACCTATACTGGTTCCCGGTGGGTGGCTGAGAATTTGGTTAATTCTTCTTCCTGCCGGGAAATTACAGTGATATGTGCCCTTCCAAATGCCTAACAGCTACTCTCTCATTGGTTCTCCCTCTTCCCTTTCATCCTCTGCCAAATTGGCAACCTGTGCGAACCAAGAGGTTAAAGGGGTTGTCGCTCCAAGTTGGGAGGTTGATAGTAAAGCAGACGGAAAGTCAAACCAGAGCACCAGGAGAGGGACTATTCGTTGAGTTTTAGAAACCTTTCGTATTCACAGTGTGTCCGTTCTCTAGGTTTCCCGCACATGTTATAGCTGTAGTAATATTCCCTTCAACCTGGAGAGTTCGGACCCATGGAATGGGTGCCATGCATTATTGCTTTAAAGGGTCTGCATTTGCTCACCCAATCTCACCAATCATCTCAGTCCCAAGTGTCCCTCCTTATGCCACATCCAGCTGTCGTTGCAGATAGGGTCATTCCAGCTTTCATCAGAGACCCTGAAGGAATTGTAAAGAATTTCCCAGTTTTTTTTGTTTTCTTTTTGAAATTCATTTTTATAGTGGGTTTGAGCTGATTCTCGCTGCCATGTTTATGCCAGTCTAGACACACTTGATTCCCTTACGGAGACATATCAATACATAGGTTTTAAGATTCTTACTAGTCAGATATTTTCCTCTGTGGGAAATATGGGGTTTTGAGTCCCTTTCACTGAGGACGGTGTAGGTCTTGTCTATTCCATAGTTGGTTTTTGGAACGGTACCTGTGCTTATATCAAACTCTGGTTTTATGCATCACCCCACCTCTCCTTCCCCCTTAAGCAGGTATAAGAGTGTTTTCTAAATGTGAGACACTGTTCTCTTTCCTAACTCAGTTCAAGTGTAGCCATGTTTACAGGATCTTCATAAGTGATATCTTATGATAAGTTTCTTTTTCTGTGTGACTTATTTCACTTAGAATCTTCGAACCTGAATCCACCCATTTTGCTGCTACTGGTCTTATGACATTGATTTCATGGCTGAGGGATATTCCATCGTACGTAAGTACCACAATTTTTTGAACCATGTTTATATTTTCTGGGATACTTAAGGTGTGTCCAAGTTGAGGTCCTTGTATGCAGTGCAGCCCTAAATTTTGGGGTGGCTCTGTCTTATTGATTTTCAGTTTTCCCAAGGTATATTCCCTAGACTGGTAGTGCCCTTGGCTCTGTAGCTCTGTTCTTTACTTGTTTTAGGGAACAGAATGCACTCCTCCAGAGAGGCAGTTGGCAATTTTACATCCCGCCCATCAGCATAACAAGGCTCCCTGTTCTCCATGGCCTGTCTTGCCTTTCTTGTTCTTACACATTTTGTGGATGTCCTTTTTGACCGGTGGGAAGTGATACTTCTTTGTAGTGCAGATTTGCATTGCCCGCTTGCTTGCTTGGCCAAAAAGGGCGTATGCGTTTTCTCCTGAATATATTCAGGAGAAAACGCATACGCCCTTTTTGGCCAAGTGCATCATTGTCGAAGTTGTGCCCCTCTTCCTGTGCTTTAAAGGCGATTCCAACGTACCTCTTGAAATCTGTTTCCTGCTATTCTGCCTCGCTTTCAAGTCCGCCTCGTTGCCTTCCCTCAACAGATTTTTGGACGAGAGTTGTCCTTTATTACTCGGCCAGTTTGTGAATTGCTGTGCCCCTGAGCTCCATTTTTCAACTCGTTTTTGGTGAGCTGACCGCAAGTCCAAAATTTTGGTTGAGGTCCTATACTGGTTCCCGGTGGGTGGCTGAGAATTTGGTTAATTCTTCTTCCTGCCGGGAAATTACAGTGATATGTGCCCGTCCAAATGCCTAACAGCTACTCTCTCATTGGTTCTCCCTCTTCCCTTTCATCCTCTGCCAAATTGGCAACCTGTGCGAACCAAGAGGTTAAAGGGGCTGTCTCTCCAAGTTGGGAGGTTGATAGTAAAGCAGACGGAAAGTCTAACTGGAGCACCAGGAGAGGGACTATTCGTTGAGTTTTAGAAACCTTTCGTATTCACAGTGTGTCGTTCTCTAGGTTTCCCGCACATGTTATAGCTGTAGTAATATTCCCTTCAACCTGGAGAGTTCGGACCCATGGAATGGGTGCCATGCATTATTGCTTTAAAGGGTCTGCATTTGCTCACCCAATCTCACCAATCGTCTCAGTCCCCAAGTGTCCCTCCTTATGCCACATCCAGGCTGTCGTTGTAGATAGGGTCATTCCAGCTTTCATCAGAGATCCTGAAGGAATTGTAAAGAATTTCCCAGTTTTTTTGTTTTGTTTTTGAAATTCCTTTTTATAGTGGTTTGAGCTGATTCTCGCTGCCATGTCGCTGCCATGTTTATGCCAGTCTAGACACACTTGATTCCCTTACAGAGACATATCAATACATAGGTTTTAAGATTCTTACTAGTCAGATATTTTCCTCTGCGGGAAATATGGGGTTTTGAGTCCCTTTCACTGAGGAAGGTGTAGGTCTTGTCTATTCCATAGTTGGTTTTTGGAACGGTACCTGTGCTTATATCAAACTCTGGTTTTATGCATCACCCCACCTCTCCTTCCGCCTTAAGCAGGCATAAGAGTGTTTTCTAAATGTGAGACACTGTTCTCTTTCCTAACTCAGTTCAAGTGTAGCCATGTTTACAGGATCTTCATAAGTGATATCTTATGATAAGTTTCTTTTTCTCTGTGACTTATTTCACTTAGAATCATCGTACCTGAATCCACCCATTTTGCTGCTACTGGTCTTATGACGTTGATTTCATGGCTGAGGGATATTCCATCGTACGTAATTACCACAATTTTTTGAACCATTTTTATATTTCCTGGAATATTTAAGGTGTACCCAAGTTGAGGTCCTTGTAAGCAGTGCAGCCCTGAATTTTGGGGTGGCTCTGTCTTATTGATTTTCAGTTTTCCCAAGGTATATTCCCTAGACTGGAAGTGCCCTTGGCTCTGTAGCTCTGTTCTTTACTTGTTTTAGGGAACACAATGCACTCTTCCAGAGAGGCAGTTGGCAATTTACATCCCGCCCATCAGCATAACAAGGCTCCCTGTTCTCCAGGGCCTGTCTTGCCTTTCTGGTTTTTACACATTTTGTGGATGTCCCTTTTGACAGGTGGGAAGTGATACTTCTTTGTAGTGCAGATTGGCATTGCCCGCTTGCTTGCTTGTCCGAAAAGGGCATATGCGTTTTCTCCTGAATATATTCAGGAGAAATCGCATACGCCCTTTTTGGCCAAGTGCATCATTGTCGAAGTTGTGCCCCTCTTCCTGTGCTTTAAAGGCGATTCCAACGTACCTCTTGAAATCTGTTTCCTGCTATTCTGCCTCGCTTTCAAGTCCGCCTCGTTGCCTTCCCTCAACAGATTTTTGGACGAGAGTTGTCCTTTATTACTCGGCCAGTTTGTGAATTGCTGTGCCCCTGAGCTGCATTTTTCAACTCGTTTTTGGTGAGCTGACCGCAAGTCCAAAATTTTGGTTCAGGACCTATACTGGTTCCCGGTGGGTGGCTGAGAATTTGGTTAATTCTTCTTCCTGCTGGGAAATTACAGTGATATGTGCCCGTCCAAATGCCTAACAGCTACTCTCTCATTGGTTCTCCCTCTTCCCTTTCATCCTCTGCCAAATTGGCAACCTGTGCGAACCAAGAGGTTAAAGGGGCTGTCTCTCCAAGTTGGGAGGTTGATAGTAAAGCAGACGGAAAGTCAAACCGGAGTACCAGGAGAGGGACTATTCGTTGAGTTTTAGAAACCTTTCGTATTCACAGTGTGTCCGTTCTCTAGGTTTCCCGCACATGTTATAGCTGTAGTAATATTCCCTTCAACCTGGAGAGTTCAGACCCATGGAATGGGTGCCATGCATTATTGCTTTAAAGGGTCTGCATTTGCTCACCCAATCTCACCAATCATCTCAGTCCCAAGTGTCCCTCCTTATGCCACATCCAGCTGTCGTTGTAGATAGGGTCATTCCAGCTTTCATCAGAGACCCTGAAGGAATTGTAAAGAATTTCCCAGTTTTTTTTGTTTTCTTTTTGAAATTCATTTTTATAGTGGGTTTGAGCTGATTCTCGCTGCCATGTTTATGCCAGTCTAGACACACTTGATTCCCTTACGGAGACATATCAATACATAGGTTTTAAGATTCTTACTAGTCAGATATTTTCCTCTGTGGGAAATATGGGGTTTTGAGTCCCTTTCACTGAGGACGGTGTAGGTCTTGTCTATTCCATAGTTGGTTTTTGGAACGGTACCTGTGCTTATATCAAACTCTGGTTTTATGCATCACCCCACCTCTCCTTCCCCCTTAAGCAGGTATAAGAGTGTTTTCTAAATGTCAGACACTGTTCTCTTTCCTAACTCAGTTCAAGTGTAGCCATGTTTACAGGATCTTCATAAGTGATATCTTATGATAAGTTTCTTTTTCTGTGTGACTTATTTCACTTAGAATCATCGTACCTGAATCCACCCATTTTGCTGCTACTGGTCTTATGACATTGATTTCATGGCTGAGGGATATTCCATCGTACGTAAGTACCACAATTTTTTGAACCATGTTTATATTTTCTGGGATACTTAAGGTGTGTCCAAGTTGAGGTCCTTGTATGCAGTGCAGCCCTAAATTTTGGGGTGGCTCTGTCTTATTGATTTTCAGTTTTCCCAAGGTATATTCCCTAGACTGGTAGTGCCCTTGGCTCTGTAGCTCTGTTCTTTACTTGTTTTAGGGAACAGAATGCACTCCTCCAGAGAGGCAGTTGGCAATTTACATCCCGCCCATCAGCATAACAAGGCTCCCTGTTCTCCAGGGCCTGTCTTGCCTTTCTTGTTCTTACACATTTTGTGGATGTCCTTTTTGACCGGTGGGAAGTGATACTTCTTTGTAGTGCAGATTTGCATTGCCCGCTTGCTTGCTTGGCCAAAAAGGGCGTATGCGTTTTCTCCTGAATATATTCAGGAGAAAACGCATACGCCCTTTTTGGCCAAGTGCATCATTGTCGAAGTTGTGCCCCTCTTCCTGTGCTTTAAAGGCGATTCCAACGTACCTCTTGAAATCTGTTTCCTGCTATTCTGCCTCGCTTTCAAGTCCGCCTCGTTGCCTTCCCTCAACAGATTTTTGGACGAGAGTTGTCCTTTATTACTCGGCCAGTTTGTGAATTGCTGTGCCCCTGAGCTCCATTTTTCAACTCGTTTTTGGTGAGCTGACCGCAAGTCCAAAATTTTGGTTGAGGACCTATACTGGTTCCCGGTGGGTGGCTGAGAATTTGGTTAATTCTTCTTCCTGCCGGGAAATTACAGTGATATGTGCCCGTCCAAATGCCTAACAGCTACTCTCTCATTGGTTCTCCCTCTTCCCTTTCATCCTCTGCCAAATTGGCAACCTGTGCGAACCAAGAGGTTAAAGGGGCTGTCTCTCCAAGTTGGGAGGTTGATAGTAAAGCAGACGGAAAGTCAAACTGGAGCACCAGGAGAGGGACTATTCGTTGAGTTTTAGAAACCTTTCGTATTCACAGTGTGTCGTTCTCTAGGTTTCCCGCACATGTTATAGCTGTAGTAATATTCCCTTCAACCTGGAGAGTTCGGACCCATGGAATGGGTGCCATGCATTATTGCTTTAAAGGGTCTGCATTTGCTCACCCAATCTCACCAATCGTCTCAGTCCCAAGTGTCCCTCCTTATGCCACATCCAGCTGTCGTTGTAGATAGGGTCATTCCAGCTTTCATCAGAGATCCTGAAGGAATTGTAAAGAATTTCCCAGTTTTTTTGTTTTGTTTTTGAAATTCCTTTTTATAGTGGGTTTGAGCTGATTCTCGCTGCCATGTTTATGCCAGTCTAGACACACTTGATTCCCTTACAGAGACATATCAATACATAGGTTTTAAGATTCTTACTAGTCAGATATTTTCCTCTGCGGGAAATATGGGGTTTTGAGTCCCTTTCACTGAGGAAGGTGTAGGTCTTGTCTATTCCATAGTTGGTTTTTGGAACGGTACCTGTGCTTATATCAAACTCTGGTTTTATGCATCACCCCACCTCTCCTTCCGCCTTAAGCAGGCATAAGAGTGTTTTCTAAATGTGAGACACTGTTCTCTTTCCTAACTCAGTTCAAGTGTAGCCATGTTTACAGGATCTTCATAAGTGATATCTTATGATAAGTTTCTTTTTCTCTGTGACTTATTTCACTTAGAATCATCGTACCTGAATCCACCCATTTTGCTGCTACTGGTCTTATGACGTTGATTTCATGGCTGAGGGATATTCCATCGTACGTAATTACCACAATTTTTTGAACCATTTTTATATTTCCTGGAATATTTAAGGTGTACCCAAGTTGAGGTCCTTGTAAGCAGTGCAGCCCTGAATTTTGGGGTGGCTCTGTCTTATTGATTTTCAGTTTTCCCAAGGTATATTCCCTAGACTGGAAGTGCCCTTGGCTCTGTAGCTCTGTTCTTTACTTGTTTTAGGGAACACAATGCACTCTTCCAGAGAGGCAGTTGGCAATTTACATCCCGCCCATCAGCATAACAAGGCTCCCTGTTCTCCAGGGCCTGTCTTGCCTTTCTGGTTTTTACACATTTTGTGGATGTCCCTTTTGACAGGTGGGAAGTGATACTTCTTTGTAGTGCAGATTGGCATTGCCCGCTTGCTTGCTTGTCCGAAAAGGGCATATGCGTTTTCTCCTGAATATATTCAGGAGAAAACGCATACGCCCTTTTTGGCCAAGTGCATCATTGTCGAAGTTGTGCCCCTCTTCCTGTGCTTTAAAGGCGATTCCAACGTACCTCTTGAAATCTGTTTCCTGCTATTCTGCCTCGCTTTCAAGTCCGCCTCGTTGCCTTCCCTCAACAGATTTTTGGACGAGAGTTGTCCTTTATTACTCGGCCAGTTTGTGAATTGCTGTGCCCCTGAGCTGCATTTTTCAACTCGTTTTTGGTGAGCTGACCGCAAGTCCAAAATTTTGGTTCAGGACCTATACTGGTTCCCGGTGGGTGGCTGAGAATTTGGTTAATTCTTCTTCCTGCTGGGAAATTACAGTGATATGTGCCCGTCCAAATGCCTAACAGCTACTCTCTCATTGGTTCTCCCTCTTCCCTTTCATCCTCTGCCAAATTGGCAACCTGTGCGAACCAAGAGGTTAAAGGGGCTGTCTCTCCAAGTTGGGAGGTTGATAGTAAAGCAGACGGAAAGTCAAACCGGAGTACCAGGAGAGGGACTATTCGTTGAGTTTTAGAAACCTTTCGTATTCACAGTGTGTCCGTTCTCTAGGTTTCCCGCACATGTTATAGCTGTAGTAATATTCCCTTCAACCTGGAGAGTTCAGACCCATGGAATGGGTGCCATGCATTATTGCTTTAAAGGGTCTGCATTTGCTCACCCAATCTCACCAATCATCTCAGTCCCAAGTGTCCCTCCTTATGCCACATCCAGCTGTCGTTGTAGATAGGGTCATTCCAGCTTTCATCAGAGACCCTGAAGGAATTGTAAAGAATTTCCCAGTTTTTTTTGTTTTCTTTTTGAAATTCATTTTTATAGTGGGTTTGAGCTGATTCTCGCTGCCATGTTTATGCCAGTCTAGACACACTTGATTCCCTTACGGAGACATATCAATACATAGGTTTTAAGATTCTTACTAGTCAGATATTTTCCTCTGTGGGAAATATGGGGTTTTGAGTCCCTTTCACTGAGGACGGTGTAGGTCTTGTCTATTCCATAGTTGGTTTTTGGAACGGTACCTGTGCTTATATCAAACTCTGGTTTTATGCATCACCCCACCTCTCCTTCCCCCTTAAGCAGGTATAAGAGTGTTTTCTAAATGTCAGACACTGTTCTCTTTCCTAACTCAGTTCAAGTGTAGCCATGTTTACAGGATCTTCATAAGTGATATCTTATGATAAGTTTCTTTTTCTGTGTGACTTATTTCACTTAGAATCATCGTACCTGAATCCACCCATTTTGCTGCTACTGGTCTTATGACATTGATTTCATGGCTGAGGGATATTCCATCGTACGTAAGTACCACAATTTTTTGAACCATGTTTATATTTTCTGGGATACTTAAGGTGTGTCCAAGTTGAGGTCCTTGTATGCAGTGCAGCCCTAAATTTTGGGGTGGCTCTGTCTTATTGATTTTCAGTTTTCCCAAGGTATATTCCCTAGACTGGTAGTGCCCTTGGCTCTGTAGCTCTGTTCTTTACTTGTTTTAGGGAACAGAATGCACTCCTCCAGAGAGGCAGTTGGCAATTTACATCCCGCCCATCAGCATAACAAGGCTCCCTGTTCTCCAGGGCCTGTCTTGCCTTTCTTGTTCTTACACATTTTGTGGATGTCCTTTTTGACCGGTGGGAAGTGATACTTCTTTGTAGTGCAGATTTGCATTGCCCACTTGCTTGCTTGGCCAAAAAGGGCGTATGCGTTTTCTCCTGAATATATTCAGGAGAAAACGCATACGCCCTTTTTGGCCAAGTGCATCATTGTCGAAGTTGTGCCCCTCTTCCTGTGCTTTAAAGGCGATTCCAACGTACCTCTTGAAATCTGTTTCCTGCTATTCTGCCTCGCTTTCAAGTCCGCCTCGTTGCCTTCCCTCAACAGATTTTTGGACGAGAGTTGTCCTTTATTACTCGGCCAGTTTGTGAATTGCTGTGCCCCTGAGCTCCATTTTTCAACTCGTTTTTGGTGAGCTGACCGCAAGTCCAAAATTTTGGTTGAGGACCTATACTGGTTCCCGGTGGGTGGCTGAGAATTTGGTTAATTCTTCTTCCTGCCGGGAAATTACAGTGATATGTGCCCGTCCAAATGCCTAACAGCTACTCTCTCATTGGTTCTCCCTCTTCCCTTTCATCCTCTGCCAAATTGGCAACCTGTGCGAACCAAGAGGTTAAAGGGGCTGTCTCTCCAAGTTGGGAGGTTGATAGTAAAGCAGACGGAAATTCAAACTGGAGCACCAGGAGAGGGACTATTCGTTGAGTTTTAGAAACCTTTCGTATTCACAGTGTGTCGTTCTCTAGGTTTCCCGCACATGTTATAGCTGTAGTAATATTCCCTTCAACCTGGAGAGTTCGGACCCATGGAATGGGTGCCATGCATTATTGCTTTAAAGGGTCTGCATTTGCTCACCCAATCTCACCAATCGTCTCAGTCCCAAGTGTCCCTCCTTATGCCACATCCAGCTGTCGTTGTAGATAGGGTCATTCCAGCTTTCATCAGAGATCCTGAAGGAATTGTAAAGAATTTCCCAGTTTTTTTGTTTTGTTTTTGAAATTCCTTTTTATAGTGGGTTTGAGCTGATTCTCGCTGCCATGTTTATGCCAGTCTAGACACACTTGATTCCCTTACAGAGACATATCAATACATAGGTTTTAAGATTCTTACTAGTCAGATATTTTCCTCTGCGGGAAATATGGGGTTTTGAGTCCCTTTCACTGAGGAAGGTGTAGGTCTTGTCTATTCCATAGTTGGTTTTTGGAACGGTACCTGTGCTTATATCAAACTCTGGTTTTATGCATCACCCCACCTCTCCTTCCGCCTTAAGCAGGCATAAGAGTGTTTTCTAAATGTGAGACACTGTTCTCTTTCCTAACTCAGTTCAAGTGTAGCCATGTTTACAGGATCTTCATAAGTGATATCTTATGATAAGTTTCTTTTTCTCTGTGACTTATTTCACTTAGAATCATCGTACCTGAATCCACCCATTTTGCTGCTACTGGTCTTATGACGTTGATTTCATGGCTGAGGGATATTCCATCGTACGTAATTACCACAATTTTTTGAACCATTTTTATATTTCCTGGAATATTTAAGGTGTACCCAAGTTGAGGTCCTTGTAAGCAGTGCAGCCCTGAATTTTGGGGTGGCTCTGTCTTATTGATTTTCAGTTTTCCCAAGGTATATTCCCTAGACTGGAAGTGCCCTTGGCTCTGTAGCTCTGTTCTTTACTTGTTTTAGGGAACACAATGCACTCTTCCAGAGAGGCAGTTGGCAATTTACATCCCGCCCATCAGCATAACAAGGCTCCCTGTTCTCCAGGGCCTGTCTTGCCTTTCTGGTTTTTACACATTTTGTGGATGTCCCTTTTGACAGGTGGGAAGTGATACTTCTTTGTAGTGCAGATTGGCATTGCCCGCTTGCTTGCTTGTCCGAAAAGGGCATATGCGTTTTCTCCTGAATATATTCAGGAGAAAACGCATACGCCCTTTTTGGCCAAGTGCATCATTGTCGAAGTTGTGCCCCTCTTCCTGTGCTTTAAAGGCGATTCCAACGTACCTCTTGAAATCTGTTTCCTGCTATTCTGCCTCGCTTTCAAGTCCGCCTCGTTGCCTTCCCTCAACAGATTTTTGGACGATAGTTGTCCTTTATTACTCGGCCAGTTTGTGAATGGCTGTGCCCCTGAGCTCCATTTTTCAACTCGTTTTTGGTGAGCTGACCGCAAGTCCAAAATTTTGGTTCAGGACCTATGCTGGTTCCCGGTGGGGTGCTGAGACTTTGGTTAATTCTTCTTCCTGCCGGGAAATTACAGTGATATGTGCCCGTCCAAATGCCTAACAGCTACTCTCTCATTGGTTCTCCCTCTTCCCTTTCATCCTCTGCCAATTTGGCAGCCTGTGCGAACAAGGAGGTTAAAGGGGCTGTCTCTCCAAGTTGGGAGGATGATAGTAAAGCAGATGGAAAGTCAAACTGGAGCACCAGGAGAGGGACTATTCGTTGAGTTTTAGAAACCTTTCGTATTCACAGTGTGTCCGTTCTCTAGGTTTCCCGTACATGTTATAACTGTAGTAATATTCCCTTCAACCTGGAGAGTTGGGACCCTTGGAATGGGTGCCATGCATTATTGCTTTAAACGGTCTGCATTTGCTCACCAAATCTCACCAATCCTCTCAGTCCCAAGTGTCCAGCCTTATGCCACATCCAGCTGTCGTTGTACATAGGGTCATTCCAGGTTTCATCACAGACCCTGAAGGAATTGTAAAGAATTTCCCTGTTTTTCTGCTTTGTTTTGAAATTCCTTTTGATAGTGCTTTCAGCTGATTCTCGCTGCCATGTTTATGCCAGTCTAGACACACTTGATTCCCTTACGGAGACATATCAATACATAGGTTTTAAGATTCTTACTCATCAGATATATTCCTCAGAGGGAAATATGGGGTTTTGAGTCCCTTTCACTGAGGAAGTTGTAGGTCTTGTCTATTCCATAGTTGTTTTTTGGAACGGTACCTGTGCTTATATCAAACTCTGGTTTTATGCATCACCCCACCTCTCCTTCCCCCTTAAGCAGGCATAAGAGTGTTTTCCAAATGTGAGACTCTGTTCTCTTTCCTAACTCAGTTCAAGTGTAGCCATGTTTACAGCATCTGCCTAAGTGATATCTTATGATAAGTTTCTTTTTCTGTGTGACTTATTTCACTTAGAATCATCGTACCTGAATCCGCTCATTTTGCTGCTATTGGTCTTATGATATTGGTTTAATGTCTGAGGGATAATCCATCGTTCCTAAGTACCACAAATTTTTGAACCATTTTTATATTTCCTGGGATATTTAAGGTGTACCCAAGTTTAGGTTTTTGTAAGCAGTGCAGCCCTAAATTTTGGGGAGGCTCTGGCTTATTGATTTTCAGTTTTCCCAAGGTATATTCCCTAGATTGGAAGTGCCCTTGGCTCTGTAGCTCTGTTGTTTACTTGTTTTAGGGAACATAGTGAACTCCTCCAGAGAGGCAGTTGGCAATTTACATCTAGCCCATCAGCATAACAAGGCTCCCTGTTCTCCAGGGCCTGTCTTGCCTTTCTGGTTTTTACACATTTTGTGGATGTCCCTTTTGACCGGTGGGAAGTGATACTTCTTTGTATTGCAGATTTGCATTGCCCGCTTGCTTGCTTTGCCAAAAAGGGCGTATGCGTTTTCTCCTGAATATATTCAGGAGAAAACGCATACGCCCTTTTTGGCCAAGTGCATCATTGTCGAAGTTGTGCCCCTCTTCCTGTGCTTTAAAGGCGATTCCAACATACCTCTTGAAATCTGTTTCCTGCTATTCTGACTCGATTTCAACTCCGCCTCGTTGCCTTCCCTCAACAGATTTTTGGATGATCGTTGTCCTTTATTACTCTTCCAGTTTGTGAATTGCTGTGCCCTGAGCCCCATTTTTCAACTCATTTTTTGTTAGCTGACCGCAAGTCCAAAATTTTGGTTCAGGACCTCTACTTTTTACCCGTGGGAGGCTGAGACTTTGGTTAGTTCTTCTTCCTCCCTTGAAATTAGAGTGACATGTGCCCGTCTAAATGCCTAACAGCTACTCTGTCATTGGTTCTCCCCCTTTCCTTTCATCCTCTGCCAAATTGGCAACGTGTGTGTACCAGGAGGTTAAAAGTGGTGTCTCTCCAAGTTGGGAGATTGATAGTAAAGCAGTTGGAAAGTCAAACCGGAACACCAGGAGAGGGACTATTCATTGAGTTTTAGAAACCTTTTGTATTCACAGTGTGTCCATTCTCTAGGTTTCCTGTACATGTTATAGCTGTGTTAATATTCCCTTCAACCCGCAGAGTTGGGACCCATGGAATGGGTGCCATGCATTATTGGTTTACAAGGTCTGCATTTGCTCACCCAATCTCACCAATACTCTCAGTCCCAAGTGTCCAGCCTTATGCCACATCCAGCTGTCGTTGTAGATAGGGTCATTCCAGGTTTCATCAGAGACCCTGAAGGAATTGTAAACAATTTCCCTGTTTTTTTGTTTTGTTTGTGAAATTCCTTTTGATAGTGGGTTTCAGCCTATTCTCGCTGCCATGTTTATGCCAGTCTAGACACACTTGATTCCCTTACAGAGACATATCAATACATAGGTTTTAAGTTTCTTACTTGTCAGATATATTCTTCTGCGGGAAATATGGGCTTTTCAGTCCCTTTCACTGAGGAATGTGTAGGTCTTGTCTATTCCATAGTTGGTTTTCGGAACGGTAGGTGTGCTTATATGAAACTCTGGTTTTATGCATCACCCCAACTCTCCTTCCCCCTTAAGCAGGCATAAGAGTGTTTTCCAAATGTGAGACTCTGTTCTCTTTCCTAGCTAAGTTCAAGTGTAGCCATGTTTACAGGTTCTTCATAAGTGATATCTTATGATAAATTTCTTTTTCTGTGTGTCTTATTTCACTTAGAATCATCATAACAGAATCCACTCATTTTGTTGCTACTGGTCTTATGACATTGATTTCATGGCTGAGGGATATTCCATCGTACGTAAGTACCACAATTTTTTGAACCATTTTTATATTTCCTGGGATAATTAAAGTGTACCGAAGTTGAGGTTATTGTGAGCAGTGCAGCCGTAAATTTTGGGGTGGCTCTGTCTTATTGATTTTCAGTTTTCCCAAGGTATATTCCCTAGAGTGCAAGTGCCCTTGGCTCTGTAGCTCTGTTGTTTACTTGTTTTAGGGAACACAATGCACTCCTCCATAGAGGCAGTTGGCAATTTACATCCCGCCCATCAGCATAACAAGGCTCCCTGTTCTCCAGGGCCTGTCTTGCCTTTCTGGTTTTTACACATTTTGCGGATGTCCCTTTTGACCGGTGGGAAGTGATACTTCTTTGTAGTGCAGATTTGCATTGCCCGCTTGCTTGCTTGGCCAAAAATGGCGTATGCGTTTTCTCCTGAATATATTCAAGAGAAAACGCATACGCCCTTTTTGGCCAAGTGCATCATGGTCGAAGTTGTGCCCCTTTTCCTGTGCTTTAAAGGCGATTCCAACGTACCTCTTGAAATCTGTTTCCTGCTATTCTCCCTAGCTTTCAAGTCTACCTCGCTGCCTTCCCTCAACAGATTTTTGGATGATAGTTGTCCTTTATTACTCTGCCAGTTTGTGAATTGTTGTGCCCCTGAGCCCCATTTTGCAACTCGTTTTTTGTGAGCTGAACGCAAGACCAATATTTTGTTTCAGGACGTATATTGGTTCCCGGTGGGTGGCTGAGACTTTGGTTAATTCTTCTTCCTGCCGGGAAATTAGAGTGACATGTGCCGTCCAAATGCCAAACAGCTACTCTCTCATTGGTTCTCCCTCTTCCCTTTCATCCTCTGCCAAATTGGCAACGTGTGCCAAAAAGGGGGTTAAATGTGCTGTCTCTAAATTGGGAGATTGATATTAAAGCAGTTGCAGTGTCAAACATGAGCACCAGGAGACGGAGTATTAGTTGAGTTTTAGAAACGTTTTTTATTCACAGTGTGTCCATTCTCTAGGTTTCCGGTACATGTTATAGTTGTAGTAATATCCCCTTCAACTTGGAGAGTTGAGACGCATGTAATGTGTGCCATGCATTATTGCTTTGAAGGGTCTGCATTTGCTCACCCAATCTCACCAATCCTCTCAGTGCCACGTGTCCAGCCTTATGTAACATCCAGCTGTCATTGTAGATAGGGTCATTCCAGGTTTCATCAGAGACCCTGAAGGAATTGGAAAGAATTTCCCAGTTTTTTTGTTTTGTTTTTGAAATTCCTTTTTATAGTGGGTTTGAGCTGATTCTCGCTGCCATGTTTATGCCAGTCTAGACACTCTTGATTCCCTTACAGAGACATATCAATACATAGGTTTTAAGATTCTTACTTGTCAGATATATTCCTCTGCGGGAAATATGGGGTTTTGAGTCCCTTTCACTGAGGAAGGTGTAGGTCTTGTCTATTCCATAGTTGGTTTTTGGAACGGTACCTGTGCTTATATCAAACTCTGGTTTTATGCATCACCCCACCTCTCCTTCCCCCTTAAGCAGGCATAAGAGTGTTTTCTAAATGTGAGACTATGTTCTCTTTCCTAGCTCTGTTCAAGTGTAGCCATGTTTACAGGATCTTCATAAGTGATATCTTATGATAAGTTGCTTTTTCTGTGTGACTTATTTCACTTAGAATCATCGAACATGAATCCACTCATTTTGCTGCTACTGGTCTTATGACATTGATTTCATGGCTGAGGGATATTCCATCGTACGTAAGTACCACAATTTTTTGAACCATTTTTATATTTCCTGGGATATTTAAGGTGTACCCAAGTTGAGGTTCTGGTAAGCAGTGCAGCCCTAAACGTTGGGGTGGCTCTGGCTTATTGATTTTCAGTTTTCCCAAGGTATATTCCCTAGACTGGAAGTGCCCTTGGCTCTGTAGCTCTGTTGTTTACTTGTTTTAGGGAACACAGTTCACTCCACCAGAGAGGCAGTTGGCAATTTACATCCTGCCAATCAGCATAACAATGCTCCCTGTTCTCCAGGGCCTGTCTTGCCTTTCTGGTTTTTACACATTTTGTGGATGTCCCTTTTGACCGGTGGGAAGTGATACTTCTTTGTAGTGCAGATTTGCATTGTCCACTTGCTTGCTTGGCCAAAAAGGGCATATGCGTTATCTCCTAAATATAATCAGGAGAAAACGCATATGCCCTATTTGGCCAAGTGCATCATTGTCGAAGTTGTGCCCCTCTTCCTGTGCTTTAAATGCGATTCCAACATACCTCTTGAAATCTCTTTCCTGCTATTCTGCCTCGCTTTCAAGCTGCCTCAATGCCTTCCGTCAACAGATTTTTGGATGATAGTTGTCCTTTATTACTGTGCCAGTTTGTGAATTGCTGTGCCCTGAGCTCCATTTTTCAACTCGTTTTTTTGTGAGATGAACGCAAGACCAATATTTTGGTTCAGTACCTATACTGGTTCCCAGTGGGTGGCTGAGACTTTGGTTAATTCTTCTTCCTGCCAGGAAATTAGAGTGACATGTGCCCGTCCAAATGCCAAACAGCTACTCTCTCATTGGTTCTCCCTCTTCCCTTTCATCCTCTGCCTAATTGGCAACGTGTGCGAACCAGGAGGTTAAATGTGCTGTCACTCTACGTTGGGAGATTGATAGTAAAGCAGTTTGAAAGTCAAACGTGAGCACCAGGAGAGGGACTATTAGTTGAGATTTAGAAACCTTTCGTATTCACAGTGTGTCCATTCTCTAGGTTTCCTTTACATGTTATAGCTCTAGTAATATTCCCTTCAACCTGGAGAGTTGGGACCCATGGAATGGGTGCCATGCATTATTGCTTTAAATGGTCTGCATTTGCTCAACCAATCTCACCAATCCCCTCAGTCCCAAGTTTTCAGCATTATGCCACAACCACCTGTAATTGTAGTTAGGGTTATTCCAGGTTTCATCAGAGACCCTGAAGGAATTGGAAAGAATTTCCCTGTTTTTTTTGTTTTGTTTTTGAAATTCCTTTTTATAGTGGGTTTGAGCTGATTCTCGCTGCCATGTTTATGCCAGTCTAGACACACTTGATTCCCTTACAGAGACATATCAATAAATAGGTTTTAAGATTCTTAATAGTCAGATGTATTCCTCTGCTGGAATTATGGGGTTTTGAGTCCCTTTCACTGAGGAAGGTGTATGTCTTGTCTATTCCATAGTTGGTGTTTGGAATGGTACCTGTGCTTATATTAAACTCTGGTTTTATAGATCACGCCACCTCTCCTTCCCCCTTAAGAAAACATAAGAGTGTTTTCTAAATGTGAGACACTGTTTTCTTTCCTAACTCATTTCATGTGTAGCCATGTTTACAGGATATTCATAAGTGATATCTTATGATCAGTTTCTTTTTCTGTGTGACTTATTTCACTTAGAATCATCGTAACTGAATCCACTCATTTTGCTGCTACTGGTCTTATGACATTGATTTCATGGCTGAGGGATATTCCATCGTACGTAATTACCACAATTCTTTGAACCATTTTTATATTTCCTAGGATATTTAAGGTGTACCCAAGTTGAGGTTATTGTAAGCAGGGCAGCCCTAAACTTTGGGTTGGCTGTGTCTTATTGATTTTCAGTTTTCCCAAGGTATATTCCCTAGACTGGAAGTGCCCTTGGCTCTGTAGCTCTGTTGTTTACTTGTTTTAGGGAACACAATGCACTCCTACAGAGAGGCAGTTGGCTATTTACATCCCGCCTATCAGCAAAATAAGTCTTCTTGTTCTCCAGGGCATGTCTTGCCTTTCTGGTTTTTACACATTTTGTGGATGTCCCTTTTGACCGGTGGGAAGTGATACTTCTTTGTAGTGCAGATTTGCACTGGCGCTTGCTTGCTTGGCCAAAAAGGACGTATGCGTTTTCACCTGAATATATTCAGGAGAAAACGCATACGCCCTTTTTGGCCAAGTGCATCATTGTCGAAGTTGTGCCCCTCTTCCTGTGCTTTAAAGGCGATTCCAACGTACCTCTTGAAATCTGTTTCCTGCTATTATGCCTTGCTTTCAAGTCGGCCTCGTTGCCTTCTCTCAACAGATTTTTGGACGATAGTTGTCCATTATTACTCTGCCAGTTTGTGAATTGCTGTGCCCCTGAGCTCCATTTTTCAAATCGTTTTTTGTGAGCTAAATGCAAGTCCAAAATTTTGGTTCTGGACCTATACTGGTTCCCCGTGGTAGGCTGAAACTTTGGTTAATTCTTCTTACTTCCGGCAAATTAGAGTGACATGTGCCCTTCTAAATGCCTTACAGCTACTCTGTCCTTGGTTCTCCCCCTTTCCTTTCATCCTCTGCCAAATTGGCAACCTGTGCGAACCAGGAGGTTAAAGGGGCTGTCTCTCCAAGTTGGGACATTGATAGTAAACCAGTTGGAAAGTCAAACTGGAGCACCAGGAGAGGGACTATTCGTTGAGTTTTAGAAACATTTCGTATTTACAGTGTGTCCATTCCCTAGGTTTCCCGTACATGTAATAACTGTAGTAATATTCCCTTCAAAGTGGAGAGTTGAGACCCATGGAATGGGTGCCATGCATTATTGGTTTAAATGGTCTGCATTTGCTCACCCAATGTCACTAATCCTCTCAGTCCCAAGTGTCCTGCCTTATGCCACATCCAGCTGTCATTGTAGATAGGGTCTTTCCATGTTTCATCAGAGACCCTGAAGGAATTGTAAAGAATTTCCCTGTTTTTTTGTTTTGTTTTTGAAATTCCTTTTTATAGTGGGTTTGAGCTGATTCTCGCTGCCATGTTTATGCCAGTCTAGACACACTTGATTCCCTTACGGAGACATATCAATACATAGGTTTTAAGATTCTTACTAGTCAGATGTATTCCTCTACGGGAAATATGGGGTTTTGAGTCCCTTTCACTGAGGAAGGTGTAGGTTTTGTCTATTCCATAGTTGGTTTTTGGGACGGTATCTGTGCTTATATAAAACTCTGGTTTTATGCATCCCCCCCACCTCTCCTTCACCCTTAAGCAGGCATAAGTGTGTTTTCTAAATGTGAGACTCTGTTCTCTTTCCTAACTCAGTTCATGTGTAGCCATGTTTACAGGATCTTCATAAGTGATATCTTATGATAAGTTTATTTTCCTGTGTGACTTATTTCACTTAGAATCATCGAACCTGAATCCACTCATTTTGCTTCTACTGGCCTTATGACATTGATTTCATGGCTGAGGGATATTCCATCATAGGTAAGTACCACAATTTCTTTACCATTTTTGTCTTTCCTTGGATATTTAAGGTGTCCCGGATTCGAGGTTCTTGTAAGCAGTGCTGCCCTAAATTTTGGGGTGGCTGTGTCTTATTGATATTCAGTTTTCCCAAGGTATATTCCCATGACTGGAAGTGACTTAGGTTGTGAAGCTCTGTTGTTTACTTCTTTTAGAGAACACAATGCACTCCTCCAGGGTGGCTGTTGGCAATTTACATCCCACCCATGAGCATAACAAGGCTTAGTGTTCTCCAGAGCCTGTCTTGCCTTTCTGGTTTTTACACATTTTGCAGATGACCCTTTTGACCGGTGGGAAGTGATACTTATTTGTAGTGCAGATTTGCATTGTGCAGTTGCTTGGTTGGTCAAAATCGGCGTATGCGTTTTCTCCTGAATATATTCAGGTGAAATCGCATACACACTTTATGGACAATTCCATAATTGTCGAAGTTGTGATGCTTTTCCTGTGTTTAAAGGCAATTCCAATATACTTCTTGAAATCTGTTTCGTGCAATTCTGCATCATTTTAAAGTCTGCCTCGTGGCTTTCCCTCAACAGATTTTTGGAAGAGAGTAGTCCTTTATAACTCTGCAAGTTAGTGAAATGCTGTGCCGCTGTGCTCCAGTTCTCAACTCACGTTTTTGTGAGCTGACCGCAAATCCATAGTTTTGCTTCAGGACCTGTACAGGTTCCGGGGGGCGGGGGGCAGGCTGAGAGTTTGGTTAATTCTTCTTCGTGACGGGAAATTAGAGTGACATGTGGCCGTCCAAATGCCTACAGCTACTCTCTCATTGGTTCTCCCTCTTCCCTTATATCCTCTGAACAATGTGCCAACTGTGCGAAACAGGAGGTTATAGGGGTTGACTCTCCAAGTTGGGAGATTGATATTAAAGCAGTAGGAATGTCAAGTTGGAGCACAAGGAGAGAAAAAAAATTAGTAGAGTTTTAGAAACCTTTCTCCATCAGTGGGTGTCCATTCTCTAGGTTTCCCATACATGTTATAACTGTAGTGATATTCCCTTCTACCTGGAGAGTTGGGAACCATGGAATGATGGGCAGGAATTATTGCTTTACAGGGTCTGCCTTTTCTCACCCAATCTCACCAATCGTCTCAGTCCCAAGTGACCAGCCTTATGCCACATCCAGCTGTCGTTGTAGACAGGGTCATTCCAAGTTTCATCAGAACCCCTGAAGGTATTGTGTAAGAATTAAACTGTTTTTTGTTTTGTTTTGAAATTCATTTTTATAGTGGGTTTGAGCTGCTTCTCACTGCCGTGTTTATGTCGTGCTAGACACACTTGGTTCCTTTACGGAGACATATCAATACATAGGTTTTAAGATTCTTACTAGTCAGATATATTTCTCTGCTGGGAATTAGGGTGTTGAGTCCCGTTCACTGAGGAAGGAGTAGGGCTTGTCTCTTCTGTATTTGGATTATGGAATGTTACCTGTGCTAATATCAAACTCTGGTTTTGTGTGTCTCCCCACCTCTCCTTTCCCCTTAAGCAAGCATAAGTGTGTTTTCTATATCTGAGACACTGTTCTCTTTCCTAATTCAGTTCATATGTAGCCATGTTTACATTCCCTTCATAAGTGATATCTTATGTCAGAATGCACTATGGCCCTTGTCATAATAATGCTCCATGACACCTGTCATCACAATGCTCTATGCCCTGCTCATCACAATGCTCCATGTCCCTTGTCATCACAATTCTCCACGTCCTTGTCATCACAATGCTACATGACACTTCTCATCACAATGTTACATGCTCTTGTCATCACAATTCTCCATGCACTTGTCATTGCAATGTTCCATGCCCCGTGTCATAGCAAGCTCCAAGTGTTTGTCATCACAATGCTTCATGACCTTGTCATCAAAATTCTCAATGGCCCTTGTCATCACAATGCTCCGTGCCCTTGTCATCACAATGCTCCATGACCCCTGTCATCACAATGCTCCCTGACACCTGTCATCACAATGCTTCATGCCCCTTGTCATTACAGTGCTTCATGATGCTCGTCATCACAATTACGCAAGGTCTTCTCATCACAATGCTCCACGGTTTTGCCATCACAATTCTCCATGCCCTGGTCATCTCAAAGCTCAATGTCCCTCGTCCTCACAATTCTCCACTTCCTTGTCATCACAATGCTCCATGGCACTTCTCATCACAATGTAATATGCTCTTGTCATCACAATACTCCATGCACTTGTCATCGCAATGCTCCATGACCCCTGTCATAGGAAGCTCCATGCGCTTGTCATCACAATGTTTCACGACCTGGACATTAAAATTATCAGTGGACCTTGTCATCTCAATGCTCCATGCCCTTGTCATCAAAATGCTCCTTTACGTTTGTCACAACAATCCTCCATGACACTTGGCATCACAATGCTCCGTGTTATTGTCATCACAATGGAACATGACATATGTCATCACAATGCTCCCTGACACCTGTCTTCACAATACTCCATGACCTTGTCATCACAATGCTTCATGCCCTTGTCATCACAATGTGCCATGCCCACTGTCATCACAATAATCCATGAAACTTGTCAGACAAATGCTCCATGACCCTTTTCATCAAAATGCTCCATGAACACTGTCATCACAATGCACCATGCCCATCATCATAATGCTTCATGCTATTGTCATCACAATGAAATCAAAATGCTCCATGACCTCTGTCATCACTATGCTCCAAACCCTTGTGATCACAAAGTTCCATAACACTTGTCATCACAATGCCCCATGATGCTGGTCATCACAATTATCCATGGACTTCTCATAACAATGCCCCATGACATTTGTCATCACAATGCTCAATACACATGTCATCACAATGCTCCCTTACTCTTGCCATCGGTATGCACCTTGAACCCTTTCATGACAAGGCTCCATGCCTTTTTCATCACAATGATCCATGCACTTTTCATCACAATGCTCCATGCCCTTGTCATCACAATGGTCCTAGACCCCTGTAATCACAATGCTCCATGCCCCTTTTCATCAGAATGCTCCATGAGACTTGTCATCACAAGGCTCCATGGTCTTCTCATCACAATGCTCCAGGACGTTGTCATCAAAATGCTCCATTCCCTTATCATCACAATGCTCCATGACGCCTGTCATCACAATACTCCATGAACGTTTTCAGCCCAATGCTCCATGACCTTCTCATTACAATGCTCCTTGACCAATATCATCACAATGCTCCATGACCACTGTCATCACAACGCTCCATGACACCTGACAACACAATGATCCGGTACTCTTGTCATCACAATGCTCCATTCCTTAGTCATCACAATGCTCCATGACCCCTGTCATCACAAAACTCCATGAACATTTTCAGCCCAATGCTCCATGACACTTGGCATCACAATGATGCATGCCCTTTTCATCCCAATGCTCCTTGACCCCTGTAAACACAATGCTCCTTGACGCTTGCCATCACAGTGCTCCTGGACACCTGTCATCTCAATGCTCCATGCCTTTGTCAGCAAAATGCTACATGACCCTGTCATTACGATGCTCTATGCGCTTGTCATCACAATACTCCATGAACCTTGGGATCACATTGCTTCCTGCCCTTGTCATCACAATGCTCCATGTTCCTTGAAATCAAAATGATCCAAGACCTCTGTCCTCACAATGCTCCAAACCCTTGTGATCACAATGTTCCATAACACTTGTCATCACAACGCTCCATGATGCCTTTCATCACAATACTCCATGCCTTTTTCATCACAATGCTCCATGACCTTTGTCATCATAATTTTCAATACACTTGTCATCACAATGCTCCCTGACACTTGTCGTCAGAATGCTCCTTGAACCCTGTCACAAAAAGGCTCCATGCCTTTTTCATCACAATGCCCATGCCGTTTTCATCACAATGCTCCATGCCAATGTCATCAAATTACTCCACAAGCTTGTCATCAGAATGCTCCCTGACCCTTGTCATCACAATGCTCCAAGCCATTGTCATCACAATGCTCCATTACCTTTGTCATCAGAATCCTCCATGACACTTGGCAACACAATGCTCCATGCCCTTGTCATCACAATGCGCCATTCCAACGGTCATCGCAATAATCCATGAAACTTATTAGACCAATGCTCCATGCCCTTGTCATCACAATGTTCCATGCCCTTCTTATCACAATGCTCCACGACCCCTGTCATCACAATTCTCCGTGACTCCAGTCATCACAATGCTTCATGACCTTTGTCATCACAATGGTCCATGCCCTCCTCATCTACAGTCTCTGTGACTTTTTAACCACAATGCTCCATGAACTTTTCATCACAATGCTCTTTGACCCTTGTCATCACAATGCTCTATGCCTTTCTCAGCACAATGCTCCATGACCCTTGTCATCACAATGCTCCATGCGCTAGTCAGCACAATGCTCGATGACCCATGTCATCACAATGCGCCATGCGCTTGTCATCACAGTGCTCCACAATCTTGTCATCACAATGCTCCATAAACCTTGTCATCACAATGCTCCATGCACTTCTCATCAAAATGCTCTCTCATCACTGATATCACAATGTTACATCACTATTCATCACAATACTCCCTCACCCCTGTCATCACAATGTTCCATGACTCCTGTCATCACAATTCTACATGCACTTATCATCACAATGTTCGATGACCCCTGACATCACAATGTTCCATAACCCCTGTCATCAAAATGCCCCATGAACCATTTCATCAAAATGCTCAATGACCCCTGACATCACAATGTTCCATAACCCCTGTCACCAAAATGTTGCATGACCCTTTTCATCAAATTGTTCCATGACCCGGTCATCACAATGCTCCCTGCCCTTCTCATCACAATGCACCACGCCCTTGTCATCAAAATGCTCCATGACCTTTGTCATCACAAAGATCCATGACCCTTTGCATCACAATGCTCCATGTCATGGTCATCACAATGCTCCATGAACGCTCTCATCACATTGCTCCATGCCATTGTCATCACAATGCTACCTGACACATGTCATCAGAATGCTCCATGGCCTTCTCATCACAATGCTCCATGCCCTTGCCATCACAATGCTCCATTACACCTGTGATAACAATGCTCCATTACCCCTGCCATCACGATGTTCCATGGCCTTGTCATTACAAGGCTCCATGACCCTTCTCATCACAATGCTCCAAGACCCCTGTAATCACAATGCTCCATGCCCCTTTTCATCTCAATGATCCATGAACCCTGTCATCATAATGCACCATGCCCATCATCATAATGCTTCATGCTATTGTCATCACAATGAAATCAAAATGATCCATGACCTCTGTCATCACAATGCTCCAAACCCTTGTGATCACAATGTTCCGTAATACTTGTCATCACAACGCCCCATGATGCTGGTCATCACAATTATCCATGGACTTCTCATCACAATGCTCCATGACCCTTGTCATCACAATTCTCAATACACTTGTCATCACAATGCTCCCTGACACCTGTCGTCAGTATGCTCATTGAACCCTGTCATGACAAGTCTCCATGCCTTTTTCATCACAGTGATCCATGCCCTTTTCATCACAATGCTCCATGCCATTGTCATCACAATACTCCACAAGCTTGTCATCAGAATGCTCCGTGACACTTGTCATCACAATGATCCATGACCCCTGTCGTCACAATGCTCCATGACACCTGTCATCACAATGCTCCATGCCCCTTGTCATTACAGTGTTCCATGATGCTCGTCATCACAATTATCCATGGTCTTCTCATCACAGTGCTCCACGGTCTTGCCATCACAATGCTCCATGCCCTGGTTATGACAATGCACCATGTCCCTTGTCATCACAATTCTCCACGTCCTTGTCATCACAGTGCTCCATGACAGTTCTCATCACTATGTTACATGCTCTTGTCATCACAATTCTCCATGCACTTGTCATCGCAATGCCCCATGACCCCTGTCATAGCAAGCTCCATGCCTTTGTTATCACAATGCTTCACGACCTTTTGATCAAAATTCTCACTGCCCATTGTCATCACAATGCTCCATGCCCTTGTCATCACAATGATCCAAGCCCTTGTCATCACAATGCTCCATTACCTTTGTCATCACAATCCTCCATAACACTTGGCATCACAATGCTCCATGCCATTGTCATCACAATGGACCATGAAATATGTCATCACAATGCTCCCTGACACCTGTCTTCACAATACTCCATGACCTTGTCTTCACAATGCTCCATGACCTTGTCATCACAATGTGCCATGCCCACTGTCAACACAATTATCCATGAAACTTGTCAGACCAATGCCCTATGCCCCTGTCATCACAAAGCTCCATGCCCTTGTCATCACAATGCTCCATGACCCCAGTCATCACAATTCTCCGTGACTCCAGTCTTCGCAAGGCTTCATGACCTGTGTCATCACAATGGTCCATGCCCTCATCATCACAAGGCTCTGTGAACTTTGTCACCACAATGCTCCATGAACTTTTCATCACAATGCTCCGTGACACTTGTCATCACAATGCTCCGTGCCTTTGTCAACTCAATGTTCCATGACCCTTGTCATCACAATGCTCCACAACCTTGTCATCACAATGCTCCATAAAGATTGTCATCACAATGCTCCATGCACTTCTTATAAAAATGCTCTCTCACCACTGATATCAACATGTTCCCTCACTAGTCATCACAATACACCCACTCCCCTGTCATCACAATGGTCCTTAAACCCTGTCATGGAAATGTTCCATGACCCTTGACATCTCAATGTTCCATAACCCCTGTCATCAAAATGTTCCATGACACTTTTCATCAAATTGCTCCATGACCCTGTTATCACAATGCTCCCTGCCCTACACAACAGAATGCACCACACCTCTTGTCATCAAAATGCTCCATGACCTTTGTCATCACAAAGCTCCATGACCCTTGGCATCACAATGCTGCATGCCATTGTCATCACAATGCTCCATGAAACCTCTCATCACATTGTTCCATGCCCTTGTCATCACAGGCTACATGATGCTTTTCATCACAATGCTCGATGCCATTCTTATCACAATGCTCCATGCGCTTGTCATTACAATCCTCCATGACCCATGTATCACAGTGTTCCATGCCCTGCTCATCACAATGCTCCATGGCCCCTGTCATAAAAATGCTCCATGACCACTGCCATCACAATGTTCCACGGCCTTGTCATCACAAGGCTCCATGCCCCTTGTCATCACAGTGCTCCAAGACCCCTGTAATCACAATGCTCCATGCCCTTGTCATCACAAAGCTCCATGACGCATGTCATCAGAATTCTCCATGGCCTTCTCATTCACGATGCTCCATGCCCTTGTCATCACAATGCTCCAAGACTCCTGTAATCACAATGCTCCATGCCCCTTTTCATCTCAATGCTCCATGAACCCTGTCATCACAGTGCAGCATGCCCATCATCATAATGCTTCAGGCTATTGTCATCACAATGAAATCAAAATGCCCCATGACCTCTGTCATCACAATGCTCCAAATCCTTGTGATCAAAATGTTCCATAACACTTATCATCACAACGCCCCATGACGCTCGTCATCACAATTATCCATCGTCTTCTCATCACAATGCTCCATGACCTTTGTCATCACAATGCTCAATACCCTTGTCATCACAATGCTCCCTGACACTTGTCGTCAGTATGCTCCTTGAACCCTGTCATGACCAGGCTCCATGCCTTTTTCATCACAATGATCCATGCCCTTTTCATCACAGTGCTCCAAGACCCCTGAAAACACAATGCTCCATGCCCTTGTCCTCACAAAGCTCCATGATGCATGTCATCAGAACGCTCCATGGCCTTCTCATCCCAATGCTCCATGCCCTTGTCATCACAATGCTCCAAGACCTCTGTAATCACAATGCTGCATGCCCCTTTTCCTCAGAATGCCCCATGAGACATGTCATCACAAGGCTCCATGGTCTTCTCATCACAATGCTCCAGTACCTTGTCATCACAATGCTCCATGACGCCTCTCATCACAATACTCCATGAACATTTTCAGCCCAATGGTCCATGACCTTCTCATCACAATGCTCCCTGACACCTGTCATCACAATGCTCCATGACCAATGTCATCACAACGCTCCATGAACCCTGACGACACAATGATCCGGGACTCTTGTCATCAAAATGCTCCATGAACCTTGTCATCACAATGATCCATGCTCTTGTCATCCCAATGCTCCATGACCCCTGTAATCACAATGCTCCATGACGCTTGTCATCACAGTGCTCCATGAACCTTGTCATCACAATGCTCCTTGCCTTTGTCAGCAAAATGCTACATAATCTTGTCATCACAATGCTCCTTGCGCTTGTCATCACAATCCTCCATGACGCTTGGGATCACATTGCTTCATGCCCTTGTCATCTCGCTCTTGCCTTTCTGGTTTTTACAGATATACAGATGTCCCTTTCGACCGGTGGGAAGTGACAATTCTTTGTAGTGTGGATTTGCATTGCATGCTTGCTTCATTGGCCAGAAAGGACGTATGCGTTTTCTCCTGAATATATTCAGGGGAAAAGGCATACGCCCTTTTTGGCCAAGTGCATCACCGTCCAAGTTGGGATGCTTTTTCTGTGCTTCAAAGGCGATTCCAATTTACCTCTTGAAATATGTTTTGTGCAATTCTGCCTCATTTTCAAGTCCGCTTCATTGCCTTCCCTCAACAGATTTCTGTAAGAGAGTAGTCCTTTATAACTCTGCAGGTTTTTGAATTGCTGGGACCCTGAGCTCCAATTTTCAAATCCCATTTTTGTGAGCTGGCCGCAAATCCACAATTTTGCTTCAGGACCTATACTGGTTCCAGGGGTGGCTTTATTGGTTCCCTGTGGGTGGCTGAGGCTTTGGTTAATTCTTCTTCCTGACGGGAAATTAGAGTGACATGTGCCCGTCCAAATGCCTACATCTACTCTCTGATTGGTTCTCCCTCTTCCCTTTCATCATCTGCACAAATAGCAAACTGTGTGAACCAGGAGGTTATAGGGGCTGACTCTCCTAAGTTGGGAGATTGATAGTAAAGCAGTTGGAATGCCAAAGTGGAGCACAAGGAGAGGAAAAATTAGGAGAGTTTTAGAAACCTTTCGCCATCACAGGGTGTCCATTTTCTAGCTTTCCCATACATGTTATAACTGTAGTGATATTCCCTTCTACCTGGAGATTTGGGACCCATGGAATGGTGGCATGCATTACTACTTTAAAGGGTCTGCATTTTCTCTCCCAATCTCACCAGTTCTCTCAGTCCCAAGTGTCCAGCCTTATGTCTCATCCAGCTGTCTTTGCAGATAGTGTCATTCCAGGTTTCATTAGAACCCCTGAAGGAATTGTGTAAGAATTTTGCTGTTTTTTGGTTTTGTTTTTGAAATTCATTTTTATTATGGGGTTGAGCTGGTTTTCACTGACCTGTTTATGCCAGTCTAGACACAATTGATTTCCTTACGGAGACATATGAATACATAGGTTTTAAGATTCTTACTAGTCAGATATATTCCTCGGCGGGGAATAGGTGTGTTGAGTCCCATTCACTGAGGAAGGTGTAGGTCTTGTCTATTCTGTATTTGGTTTATGGAATGGTACCTGTGCTAATATCATACTCTGGTTTTATGCATCACCCCACCTCTCCTTTCCCCTGAAGCAGGCATAAGAGTTTTTTTCTAAATGTGAGACTCTGTTCTCTTTCCTAATTCAGTTCATGTGTTGTGATATTGACATTCCCTCTATAAGTGATATCTTATGATAAGATTCTTTTTCTGTGTGACTAATTTCCCTTAGAATCATCATACCTAAATCCACTCATTATGCTGCTACTGGCCTTATATACACTGATTTCACGTCTGAGTGATATTCCGTTGTACAAAATTACCACAAGTTCTTTATGCATTTCTCTTTTTCCTGGGATATTTTAGGTGTACCAAAGTTGAGGTTCTTGTATGCAGAGCAGCCCTAAACATTGGGGTGCCTGTGTCTTATTGATATTTAGTCTTCCCAAGTCATATGCCCGTGAGTTGAAGTCCCCTTTGCTTGGGGGCTTTGTATTTTAGAAGTTTTAGGAAACAGCATACACTTCTTCAGAGTGGCTCTTTGATATTTATACCCCACCCATCAGCGTGACTAGGCTCCCTGTTTTCTATGGCCTCTCCTGCATTTCTGGTTTGTACACATTTTTTGGATTGCCTTTCTGAGCAGTGGAAATTGAGACTCCTTTGTTGTGCAGATTTGCATTTCCCTCTTGCTTGGTTGGCCAAAAACTCTGCATGTGTTTTTTTCCTGAAGATATTCACGAAAAAAACGCATACACCCTTTTGCCAAACCGCATCATTTTAGAAATTCTGCTGCTTTTCATATGCTTTAAATGTGAGTACAATCTACCTTTTGAAATCTGTTTCCTGCAATTCTGCCTCTCATTCAGATCCTCTTCGTTACCTTACCTGAATATATTTTTGGACGTTGGTTATCATTTATATCTTTGCAGGTCTTTGAATTGTCTGCTCCTGAGCTCCATTTTGCAACTCGCTTTTTTTGTGAGCTGGCCGCCAAACCATTGGATTACTTCTGGCCCTATTCTAGTTCTGGGGAGGCAGGCTGAGCCTTTGGTTAATTCTTCTTCCTAATGGGAAATTAGAGTGACATGTGCCTGTCAAAACTCCTACAGCTAATCTCTCATTGGTTCCCCCGCTTCCCATTTATCCTCTGCACAAATTGCAAACTGTGTGAAACAGGAGGTTAAAGGTGCTGATTCTCCAAGTGGGGAGATTGTTAGTAATGTGGCTGGAATGGCGAACCCCAGCACCAGGAGATCAAAAATGAGGTGCATTTTAGACACCTTTCCTGAGCACACGGTGTACATTCATCTCGGTTTCCCAGGCATGTTTTCGCTGTCAGAAGATTCCCTTGAACCTGCAGATTTGGGACCCATGGAATGGGTACCAGGCAGTATTACTTTAAAAGGTCTGCATTTCCTCACCCAGCCTCTCTAACATCTCTTAGCGTGCATAGCTTCCAGCCTTATATAATCATCCTGCTGTGGGTCTACATGTGTTCAATCCATGTTACATCGTAGCCCTTCAACAAAAGTTGTAAGAATTTTTGTCTGTCTCACTGTTTTTATAAATAGTTTTAAATTTATTTTTATATTGATTACAGCTGATTTTCAAAGCTCTGTTTTTTGCTGCTGTACATGCACTTGATTCATGTACTGTGAGACAACAATAACTTCTTTTTCAGATGCTTACCAGTCATATGTATTATTTTCCAGTGACTTGAGTGGGCTGAGTGCAGTTCTTTGAGGTACCGTGTAGGCTTTGTCAGTTATTCAATTTGGTACTTGGAATGGTATCTTTGCTAATTTCAACCTCCTGGATAATACCTCACCATTCCCCACCTTTCCCATTTAGCAGCCTTATGTCTATTTTCTACATATTTGACTATGTTTCTGTTTTGTAATTTATTTCATGTGTAGCCATTTTTGATTCCACCTTTAAGTGACATCTTATGATATGTGTCTTTTTCTTTCTGACATATGTCACTTAGAATGATCGTATGTAACTCCTCCAGAGTTGTTACAACTGGCCTTATTTCATTGATTTCTGGATGAGTAATATTCCACTCTACATAAGTACCCCATCTCTTTTATCCATTTTATCCTTCCAGGAACATTTAGGTTATATCCAAGTTGAGGCCCTTTTTAACAGAGAGGTGGTAAACGTTCGGGTGCCTGTTTTCTGTCGATTTTTGTTTTTCCCAAGGTACACGCCCATGAGTGCAAGTGCCCTATGCTCTGTAGCTCATTTTTTAGATGTTTTAGCAAACACAATACACTTCTCCAGAGTGGCCGTTGGCAAATTACATTTCCACTATCAGCCTCACAGGGCTCCCTTTTCTCCTCGCCCTGTCCTGCATTTCTGGTGTTTACACTTTATGTGGATGGCCCTTCTGACTGATGTGAAGTGATACATTTTGTGATATTGATTTCCAGTGCCCACCTGTTTGGTTGGATAAAAAGTGTGTATGGCCTTTACTTGAATATATTCAGAAAAAATGCATACACCCTTTTTGGCCAACTGCATCATTGGCGATGTTCAGCCCCTTTTCTTGTGCTTTAATGGGGAGTCCTTTCTACCTCTTCAAATCTGTTTCCTGCCACTCTCCCTTGCTTACAAGTCCTTTTCTGTGACTTACCTCAAGACATTTTTCGACGATAGATATTTTCAACTCTGCAGTTTCATGAATTTTAGTGCCCCTGAGTTCCATTTTTCAACTTGTGTTTTTGGAAACTGGACACAAAACAGCGGGATTTCCTCTAGCCCTATTCTGTTTCCATGGGCAAATATAGCCTTTGATGAATTTGTCTTCTGGATTGGAAATTAGAGTGGCATGTGCCTGTCCGAACACCTAAGACTTGTCTCTAAATTTTTCTCATCCTTCTGCTTCATCCTCTGGACAAATTCCAAACTGTGTGCAACAGGATGTTGACGGTGCTGATATCCCCAAGTGAGGAGATTGTTAGGAAAGATGCTGGAGGGTTGAACCCGAGCACCAGGCGATGAGGAGATGAGGTGCCTTTTCCAAACTGTTTCCGATCAAATGGTGTACCATCCTCTAGGTGTGACAGGCATGTTTTAGCTGTAGGAAGGGTCCCGTGCATGTAAGGAGAACACCAGGGATTTTTCCAAATCAGTGCCTCCCCGAACCCCAAACTGGGGAATTTTTTAGCTACGGCTACACGTATGTCCTTTAAGGGCCTTGGGAAATAGGCAGAGCCCAAACTTTAGATGACTGAAATCTTCAGGGTCAGAAGCGCTCACCATCGTCCTTGCTTAGGTTACATTTTATCTGTCATTGATAGATGATGTCAATAAAAATATTTATTCTTTTTCAGATTATTTCCCCTTATAGGTTATTGCAAAATATTCAGTGTAGTTCCCTGTGCTATACAGTAGTTCCTTGTTGATGATCTATTTTATACATAGCAGTGTGTATGTGTTAATCCCAAACTGTTAATTTATCCCTTCTCCTACCTTTCCCCTTTGGTAATAATAAATTATAAGGTTTTATACTTCTCAGAAACGGGGGAGCTGAAAGAGAGGTATCATTTTCAATGGAAAAGCATTCAAAACAAGATTGAAGCTTCAGCCAAGAGTATTCGATGTACATCCATGGAAATAAATCACTTCATTTCTCTAATGTTGACCTGACAAATAAGACAGACGTCTTCACTGAACTTGCTTATAGGAAAGTGATGGAAATATCAAATGTAAGTCTTAGAAACATCTTATTTTACCCGAGCATTATACACTGCTCTATGTTAAATACAGTTTGGCTCACACATCTGTTCATTGAAGTTACAATGTTCTCAATTTCTGTTACTGATCCTCCAGAGTGGACCCCAACAGGAGTCCCCATGCCCAGTGTCATTGAAGCCAACAGATCAAGACTGAGTTTGGTTCAGAAGCAAAGGAAACATTATTTTGAAAACAGAATGGAGAGGTGAGAGCGTGCACTCCCCCATGGGCTGTGGGCTGGGCTGCTGTGTAGGGTCCCCAGCAGCGTCAGTGGGAGGGAGGGGATGGAGCTCTCGAGGGCTGCATTGGCTGCAGCTCAGGCTCTATGCCGCGGAGTCTGCATGGGACCCCGCTAGCTGAGGTGTCGACCCAGCCATTCTGCACTAGGAAATCGGGTCTGAAGTGCCGGGTGTGGGACCTCTGCATGCGGAACCCTAGGAGCACGTGAAATTAGACAAAGCACAAAGGAAAAACAGGTTAGACTTTATTTTATTGCCCAGATTCTCTTTTTATCTCCCAGGAATTTTTAATGAACGTTGCCGGAGACGAACACCTCCTCTGCTTTTTGTTCCGTTCCTTATTCTTGGGGTGTTGAGGGTGCAGACTCCTCTTTTGTAACTGCTTCATGCTGTGGTGGGAGCCCTGATACATGGGGGGAGGGGCAAAACGTCTCCCCACCAGCCTCCTGGTGAGGTTGATTGTCCCAAGGCCTCCTGCCTCACTTCTCGTCCGCCTGAGCACCAGCATTGGAAGTGTTACAGATTCTAATGACCTTTAAGGGTCCAGGAAAGAGAGGCGCAGAGATGCTGCGGTGGCAGGTTTCACCCCACCCCACATATGTTCGGCGACCTTAGGCTGACAGTTTTTGCCAGACTAGATGCTCTGACCAGTAGTCTGTGCTTTCTTTAATTAGGTCCCTGAATTAATGTACAAACAGCAAATGTGTCAGAGCCCTGCCCGCGCAACTCCCAGACAGTCCAGGGTCAGTGGTGATCCAGGACCATGACGTCCACTGAGTCAACGGCCTTTAGAAGTAGCCAGCAGTCCAGCCGGTCATATTGGCCACCATCACCGCGGTGTCTGTAGGGTTTTCTATGGTGAAAGCGTGATATACGTTTCCCCCGCCAAGCTTATTAGCTCCCCTCTGGGTGCAGTAAGTCCTGCAAGCAGTAGTCTGCTCTTTCGGGGCACATTCTTGTCGTTTTCTGAGAGAAACTCCAGGTCAAGTGATGGTCACACGAGTCATCTTGGGGGCCCGTTGCCCCCGTTTATCTCTCTGGAGGTTGGAGTTGGAGGGCCTCCTCACTCGAGGTCAGTGTGTCCACAGAGCGACCGCTGCAACTTCAGGGCATGATGGGTGGTTAGGATCACCACGAGGGGTCCTTTTCCCTTAGGAGGGAGCTGGCCTTGTGGGCTGCTGATTTCCAGCTTTTTAGATACCCCAGTATCCTGGCCTGATGAGTCGGTGGGCAAAGCCCTTGGTGACCATAGTTTATCATACCTGAAGGGCATTCTTGTGTTGCTCCATTTCAAGTGGTCCCAGTTTTTGCACTAAGGCTCCAAGGGCGATTAACCTTTGACCGGGTATGTAAAGGTCAAAGGGTTTAGCTAAATTAGGCAGTTCCTGGGCAAGGGTCTGTATTGACTGCTCTTTCCATTCTTGAAAGGCTGCTTCTGGATTCTATTCAAAAGGATCATCATCTTTTCGTGTCAGTGTTTCATGTAGAGGCCCAGCTATTAGACTGTAGTTAGGGATCCAGATGCAGAAAACCTTGGCCTCCCCAGGAACCCCTAAGCTGTCTTCTAGTTTTAGAAGAGGTAAGGCTGCAAATGGCTTCTTCCCTATCCTGGGATGCGTTTCTCCGAATATCTGTGAGAATGAAGCCCAGGCATGTCACCTTAGCCTGGGATATTTGAGCGTTTTTCTTGGACACCTTCTATCCTTTCTTGGCTAGATAGTTCAGAGGCGTCTTTAGTAGGCCTGGCGATCAGAATGTCATCTGCATACTGAAGGACGGTTCCGTTTTACAGAGGTTGAACTTTTAGGTCTTTAGAGGACATTTCCCCAATGATGGTGTGGGGATTTTTGAACCATTGGGGCAGGACGGCCCAGCATTATTGCTTTTGTTGCATGTTGTGTCCTGCCACTCACAAGCCAAAAATTCTTGTGACTCTGAGATGAATGGAATACAGAAGAAGGCATCATTGAAGTCTAATACAGAATGCCATGGCCTGGTGGAAGGTAGAATGACCAGCAGGGAGTAGGAAATAGGAGCTACTGGATGTATATCCTCGGTGGCTTCACTGACTGTCCTGATATACTTTACCAGGTCTCCAGCAGCCCATGGGGCTCTCGTGGTCAGGCCAATCCCAGGATATGGAGCTCACCTGGGCTGCACCCCTACCCCACAGCCCACGGGGCTCTCGTGGTCAAGTCCCTCCCAGGGTATGGAGCTCACCTCTGCAGCTACCCAGCCGCCCATGGGGCTCTCCTACTCAGGCCCTTCCCAGGATACGGAGCTCCCCTGGGCAGGTACCCCAGCAGGGCTGGACACACAGGAACTGTGCACATAGCCCACCTTGCAGAGAACCCCCAGCTCACCTGTCGCTCACAGCTGACACAGAATACCTCAGAGCAGGACTTGAACTAACAAACAGCAGCTCTGACAGGTCTGTGACCATGGCTATCACTCTCTGCAGGCTCTTTCTGCCTGGTCTTCCAGACACTTCCACTGCAGCCAGGGCACCAGGCCTCTGTCTCCACTCACCATCACTCCTCTCCCTGACTCCTGGGTTCCTCTCATTAGGATAGTGTCTTCTAGAAGTTGTTTTCCACTCATGGATCAGATAAAATGATAAGAAAACAAGCCGCAGCTGCAGCCCCTTGTCTATCCTGACTCTCAAGAGCCCACACCTGTTCCTAGGGCCTGGCCCGTTTAGCAAGTTTCATTTTCTGCAACTGTGAGCCCCTGAGGGGTGAGGATTGGCTGATTTTGGTAGCCTGAAACTGCCTGCCAGCCCTCCACAGGTGTGCCTGGGTTGAGGGCAATATAAACAGCTCTCCAGTGAGCGACAGCCCTTGTAGCTGTGACTGACGCCATATTCTCTGCCCCGTAGGCAGTGCCGGGGCTGTGCTGGTGGGAGGGAGTGAGGGGCCGTGGCTTTGTGGGTGGCCAGGTGTGAGTGGGGCTCTGCTGGACTTTCTGCAGGAGTTGTCAGGCTGCCACCTGCTAAAGAAGAGGATGTGTCACCGATACCTGCCGCTGGAATTTCTCCCCAGGCAGAGGTGAGGAAGTAAAAAAGCAGTGGGGGCCGTGGCAGGAGGGGTATCTCAGGCAGGGAAATGGAAAGCTTCCAGAAGAGCATCTGGGGCCAGGACCATCCTGACTGGCCTGCAGGCACCAAGTCGGCCTGTGTGCTGTCGCTGGTGTGGCTCCACAGCCCTTCCTCTAAGCTTGCAAGCTCTTGTACATATTCAGGTGTTTTACCTGGAAAGGGTGGGAAGAGTTCAGCTGCCGCAGGACTGGGGCTCAGCTCACGTTTACTCACAGATACCTTGGCTTGGTCCCCCAGCTTTGCAATGAGGACCCTCCTTGCTTGGGGGGTGGGCTGCTGGCTGTATGGGAGATGATCCCCACCTCTGACCAATTTCAGAATTGTTTACCGCTGGAGCAAGTGCCCTGATAGGGTTTTCCTCTGTATAACTGGTGGGTTCAGGTTTTTTTTCCTTTTTTGGTTCAAGTTAGATTTTATTCCTCTTTTATGTATTTACTGATATAAGCATGGAAATAATTCATTCATATAAATACATCTGTGTGAAGGGAAGAACTTTTTTCTGTTTTATTTTTAAATTTTATTTTTTTAAATTTTGAAATTTAATTTTATTTATATTTTTATAAAGCAGGTTATTATTAGTTATGTATTTTATGCATATACATGTATACAGGTCAATCCCAATCTCTCAACCTATGCCACCACCACCACCCCATGGCTTCCCACACTTGGTGTCCATACGTTTGTTCTCTACCTCTGTGTCTCTATTTCTTCCCTGCAAACAAGTTCATCTATACCATTTTTCTAGGTTCCACATATATGCATTAATATACAATATTTTTTTTTCTCTTTCTGACTTACTTCATTCTGTATGACAGTCTCTAGATCCATCGACGTCTCTACAAGTGACCCAGTTTCATTCCTTCTTATGGCTGAGTACTATTCCATTTTATATATGTACCACATCTTTATCCATTCGTCTGTCTGTGGGTATTTAGGTTGCTTCCATTACCTGGCTATTGTAAATAGTGCTGAAATGAGCATTGTGGTGAATGTGCATTTTTGATTTATGGTTTTCTCTGGGTATATGCCCAGAAGTGGGATTGCTGGATCATATGGTAATTCTATTTCTAGTTTTTTTAAGGAAACTCCATACTGTTCTCCATCGTGACTGTATCAATTTACATTTCCACCACTAGTGGAAGAGGGATCCTTTTGTCCACACCCTCCCCAGAATTTGTTGTTTGTAGATTTTCTGATGATGCCGATTCTAACAGGTGTGAGGTGATACCTCATTGTAGTTTTGATTTGCATTTCTCTAATAATTAGTGATGTTGAGCAGCTTTTCATGTTGGTCTTGGACATCTCTGTGTCTTCTTTGAAGAAACATGTCTTTAGATCTTCTGCCCAATTTTGTATTGGGTTGTTTGTTTTTTTTAATATTAAGCTGCATGAGCTCTTTATATATATTGGAGATTAAACCTTTGTCCATTGATTCGTTTGCAAATATTTTCGCCCATTCTGAGGGATGCTTTTTGCCATTCCCGTTTTTTTAACAAAAAAAGAAAGAAAGAAAAAGAAGCAGAACACTAATGTGTGTACAATATCCCTTTTGAAACTATCGTTTTGAAATATGGACGTCCTTTGAATTTTTTGGTCGATATATGAACCCAGGATTTGTTTTCAGGGCAGGTGTCATTTACAGGCCTGCAATGATTTTGAATATCAACTGACCATTAGCGCTGGGATTAAAGCTGCTGTTTTGTGAAACGGCCACAATGTGGCAGCAGTTCTCCCTTACCAAATCTGGTTACTGGGGCAACAGAGCCTCAATGGAAGTCGTGTTCTAGATTGGAATGTAGAATGGAATGTACCAGGAGAAAGCCCCTCAAGTTTGTCTCACTACTTCTTGTTCGTGTTTTTAATTTAATTTTTTATTTTTTATTACAGCAAATTTGATTACAATGTTTGGCTTGTTGTAGGTGTGGAAGATGTGGTTCTTTTACACATATACATATGTCTGTTCTTCCTGGGATCCTTTTCCCATGTACCTTATGACAGAATGTTGAGTAGTCTTCTCTTGGTATTCTGTAGGTCTTTGGTGATTCTATATGTCACCTGTGTTTGTATATGTCTGTTAACCCCAATATCATAATGAAACCAATCCTCACACCTTTCCATTGGTGAACCATAAGTTTGTTGAATGAATCTGTGATTGCCCTTCTCCGTGGAAATATCTGCCCTGGTATCCATTTTTCGGTCACACCTATAAGAGATATGATATGATATGTATCTTTCACTTTCTGAATTACTACAAGTCACGTGATTACCTCTAGACACACCTACGGTGCTGCAAATGGCATTGTGTCCTTTTATTCCTTGGCTTCTATTCTGCCTTAGCGAGGTCCATTTTCAACAATGTGATTCCCTGAGGGCTGAGGATTAGCTGACCTGGGTAGCCTGACCCTGCCGGCCGGCCCTCCCCAGGTGTGCCTCGGTTGAGGTCAATATAAACAGCGCTGCAGGCAGCAATAGCCCCTGAAGCTGTGCCTGACTCCATATTCTCTGCCCCGTCAGCAGTGTCGGGGCTGTGCTGGTGGGAGGGTGTGAGGGGCCACGGCTTTGTGGGTGGCCCGGTGTGAGTGGGTCTCTGCTGGACTTTCTGCAGGAGTTGCCAGGCTGCCACCTGTAAAGAAGAGGATGTGTCACCCATACCTTCCGCTGGAATTTCTCTCCGGACATAGGTGAGGAAGGAAAAAAGCAGTGGGGGCAGGGACAGGAGGGGTATCTCAGGCAGGGCAATGGAAAGCTTCCAGAAGAGCGCCCAGGGCCAGGACCATCCTGGCTGGCCTGCAGGCACCAAGTTGGCCTGCGTGCTGTCGCTGGTGTGGCTCCACGGCCCTTCCTCTAGGCTTTCAAGCCCTTGTACATATTCAGGTGTTTAACTGGGAAGGGTGGGAAAAGTTCAACAGCAGCTGGCCTGGGGCTCAGCTCACCGTTACTCACAGATTCCTCGGCATGGCCCCCCGCTTTGAAATGAGGACGCTCCTTGCGTAGGAGTGGGCTGCTGGCTCTATGGGAGATGATTCCCCACCTCTGACCAATTTCAGAATTGTTTACCGCTGGAGCAAGTGCCCTGATAGGGTTTTCCTCTGTCTAACTCGTGGGTTCAGGTTTTTTTTTTCTTTTTTGGTTCAAGTTAGATTTTATTCCTCTTTTATGTATTTATAGATATAAGCATGGAAATAATTCATTCATGTAAATACATCTGTGTAAAGGGAAGAACTTTTTTCTGTTTTATTTTTAAATTTTATTTTTAAAAATTTTGAAATTTAATTTTATTTATTTTTTTATACAGCAGGTTATTATTAGTTATGTATTTTATGCATATACATGTATACAGGGCAATCCCAGTCTCAAAACTCATCCCAACACCACCTACCCATGGCTTCCCACACTTGGTGTCCATACGTGTGTTCTCTACCTCTGTGTCTCTATTTCTTCCCTGCAAACCAGTTCATCTGTTCCATTTTTCTAGCTTCCACGTATATGCATTAATATACAATATTTGTTTTTCTCTTTCTGACTTACTTCATTCTGTATGACAGTCTCTAGATCCATCGACGTCTCTACAAGTGACCCAGTTTCATTCCTTCTTATGGCTGAGTACTATTCCATTTTATATATGTACCACATCTTTATCCATTCGTCTGTCTGTGGGTATTTAGGTTGCTTCCATTACCTGGCTATCGTAAATAGTGCTGAAATGAGCATTGTGGTGAATGTGCCTTTTTGATTTATGGTTTTCTCTGGGTATATGCCCAGAAGTGGGATTGCTGGATCATATGGTAATTCTATTTCTAGTTTTTTTAAGGAAACTCCATACTGTTCTCCATCGTGACTGTATCAATTTACATTTCCACCACTAGTGGAAGAGGGATCCTTTTGTCCACAACCTCCCCAGAATTCGTTGTTTGTAGATTTTCTGATGATGCCGATTCTAACAGGTGTGAGGTGATACCTCATTGTAGTTTTGATTTGCATTTCTCTAATAATTAGTGATGTTGAGCAGCTTTTCATGTGCGTCTTGGCCATCTCTGTGTCTTCTTTGAAGAAATGTCTCCTTAGATCTTCGGCCCATTTTTGTATTGGGTTGTTTGTTGTTTTAATATTAAGCTGCATGAGCTCTTTATATATATTGGAGATTAAACCTTTGTCCATTGATTCGTTTGCAAATATTTTCGCCCATTCTGAGGGATGCTTTTTGCCATTCCCGTTTTTTTAACAAAAAAAGAAAGAAAGAAAAAGAAGCAGAAGACTAATGTGTGTAAAATATGCCTTTTGAAACTGTCGTTTTGAAATATGGACGTCCTTTGAATTTTTTGGTCGATATATGAACCCAGGATTTGTTTTCAGGGCAGGTGTCATTTACAGGCCTGCAATGATTTTGAATATCAACTGACCATTAGCGCTGGGATTAAAGCTGCTGTTGTGTGAAACGGCCACAATGTGGCAGCAGTTCTCCCTTACCAAATCTGGTTACTGGGGCAACAGAGCCTCAATGGAAGTTGTGTTCTTGATTGGAATTTAGAATGGAATGTGCCAGGAGAAAGCCCCTCATGTTTGTCTCACTACTTCTTGTTCGTGTTTTTAATTTAATTTTTTATTTTTTATTACAGCAAATTTGATTACAATGTTTGGCTTGTTGTAGGTGTGGAAGATGTGGTTCTTTTACACATATACATATGTCTGTTCTTCCTGGGATCCTTTTCCCATGTACCTTATGACAGAATGTTGAGTAGTCTTCTCTTGGCATTCTGTAGGTCTTTGGTGATTCTATATGTCACCTGTGTTTGTATATGTCTGTTAACCCCAATATCATAATGAAACCAATCCTCACACCTTTCCATTGGTGAACCATAAGTTTGTTGAATGAATCTGTGATTGCCCTTCTCCGTGGAAATATATGCCCTGGTATCCATTTTTCGGTCACACCTATAAGAGATATGATATGATACGTATCTTTCACTTTCTGACTTACTACAAGTCACGTGATTACCTCTACACACACCTACGGTGCTGAAAATGGCATTGTGTCCTTTTATACCTTGGCTTCCATTCTGCGTTAGCGAGGTCCATTTTCAACAATTTGATTCCCTGAGGGCTGAAGATTAGCTGACCTGGGTAGCCTGACCCTGCTGGCCGGCCCTCCCCGGGTGTGCCTTGGTTGAGGTCAATATAAACAGCACTGCAGGCAGCAATAGCCCCTGAAGCTGTGTCTGACTCCATATTCTCTGCCCCATCAGCAGTTTCGGGGCTGTGCTGGTGGGAGGGAGTGAGGGGCCATGGCTTTGTGGGTGGCCCGGTGTGAGTGGGTCTCTGCTGGACTTTCTGCAGGAGTTGCCAGGCTGCCACCTGTAAAGAAGAGGATGTGTCACCCATACCTTCCGCTGGAATTTCTCTCCGGACAGAGGTGAGGAAGGAAAAAAGCAGTGGGTGCCGGGACAGGAGGGGTATCTCAGGCAGGGCAATGGAAAGCTTCCAGAAGAGCGCCCAGGGCCAGGACCATCCTGACTGGCCTGCAGGCACCAAGTTGGCCTGCGTGCTGTCGCTGGTGTGGCTTCACGGCCCTTCCTCTAGGCTTTCAAGCCCTTGTACATATTCAGGTGTTTAACTGGGAAGGGTGGGAAAAGTTCAACAGCAGCTGGCCTGGGGCTCAGCTCACCGTTACTCACAGATGCCTCGGCATGGACCGCAGCTTTGAAATGAGGACGCTCCTTGCGTAGGAGTGGGATGCTGGCTCTATAGGAGATGATTCCCCACCTCTGACCAATTTCAGAATTGTTTACCGCTGGAGCAAGTGCCCTGATAGGGTTTTCCTCTGTCTAACTCGTGGGTTCAGGTTTTTTTTTTCTTTTTTTGTTCAAGTTAGATTTTATTCCTCTTTTATGTATTTATAGATATAAGCATGGAAATAATTCATTCATGTAAATACATCTGTGTAAAGGGAAGAACTTTTTTCTGTTTTATTTTTAAATTTTATTTTTAAAAATTTTGAAATTTAATTTTATTTATTTTTTTTATACAGCAGGTTATTATTAGTTATGTATTTTATGCATATACATGTATACAGGGCAATCCCAGTCTCAAAACTCATCCCAACACCACCTACCCATGGCTTCCCACACTTGGTGTCCATACGTGTGTTCTCTACCTCTGTGTTTCTATTTCTTCCCTGCAAACCAGTTCATCTGTTCCATTTCTCTAGCTTCCACGTATATGCATTAATATACAATATTTGTTTTTCTCTTTCTGACTTACTTCATTCTGTATGACAGTCTCTAGATCCATCGACGTCTCTACAAATGACCCAGTTTCATTCCTTCTTATGGCTGAGTAATATTCCATTTTATATATGTACCACATCTTTATCCATTCGTCTGTCTGTGGGTATTTAGGTTGCTTCCATTACCTGGCTATCATAAATAGTGCTGAAATGAGCATTGTGGTGAATGTGTCTTTTTGATTTATGGTTTTCTCTGGGTATATGCCCAGAAGTGGGATTGCTGGATCATATGGTAATTCTATTTCTAGTTTTTTTAAGGAAACTCCATACTGTTCTCCATCGTGACTGTATCAATTTACATTTCCACCACTAGTGGAAGAGGAATCCTTTTGTCCACACCCTCCCCAGAATTCGTTGTTTGTAGATTTTCTGATGATGCCGATTCTAACAGGTGTGAGGTGATACCTCATTGTAGTTTTGATTTGCATTTCTCTAATAATTAGTGATGTTGAGCAGCTTTTCATGTGCGTCTTGGCCATCTCTGTGTCTTCTTTGAAGAAACGTCTCTTTAGATCTTCGGCCCATTTTTGTATTGGGTTGTTTGTTGTTTTAATATTAAGCTGAATGAGCGCTTTATATATATTGGAGATTAAACCTTTGTCCATTGATTCGTTTGCAAATATTTTCGCCCATTCTGAGGGATGCTTTTTGCCATTCCCGTTTTTTTAACAAAAAAAGAAAGAAAGAAAAAGAAGCAGAAGACTAATGTGTGTAAAATATGCCTTTTGAAACTGTCGTTTTGAAATATGGACGTCCTTTGAATTTTTTGGTCGATATATGACCCCAGGATTTGTTTTCAGGGAAGGTGTCATTTACAGGCCTGCAATGATTTTGAATATCAACTGACCATTAGCGCTGGGATTAAAGCTGCTGTTGTGTGGAACGGCCACAAGGTGGCAGCAGTTCTCCCTTACCAAATCTGGTTACTGGGGCAACAGAGCCTCAATGGAAGTCGTGTTCTAGATTGGAATTTAGAATGGAATGTGCCAGGAGAAAGCCCCTCAAGTTTGTCTCACTACTTCTTGTTCGTGTTTTTAATTTAATTTTTTATTTTTTATTACAGCAAATTTGATTACAATGTTTGGCTTGTTGTAGGTGTGGAAGATGTGGTTCTTTTAAACATATACATATGTCTGTTCTTCCTGGGATCCTTTTCCCATGTACCTTATGACAGAATGTTGAGTAGTCTTCTCTTGGTATTCTGTAGGTCTTTGGTGATTCTATATGTCACCTGTGTTTGTATATGTCTGTTAACCCCAATATCATAATGAAACCAATCCTCACACCTTTCCATTGGTGAACCATAAGTTTGTTGAATGAATCTGTGATTGCCCTTCTCCGTGGAAATATCTGCCCTGGTATTCATTTTTTGGTCACACCTATAAGAGATATGATATGATATGTATCTTTCACTTTCTGACTTACTACAAGTCACGTGATTACCTCTAGACACACCTACGGTGCTGCAAATGGCATTGTGTCCTTTTATTCCTTGGCTTCTATTCTGCCTTAGCGAGGTCCATTTTCAACAATGTGATTCCCTGAGGGCTGAGGATTAGCTGACCTGGGTAGCCTGACCCTGCCGGCCGGCCCTCCCCTGGTGTGCCAGGGTTGAGGTCAATATAAACAGCGCTACAGGCAGCAATAGCCCCTGAAGCTGTGCCTGACTCCATATTCTCTGCCCCGTCAGCAGTGTCGGGTCTGTGCTGGTGGGAGGGAGTGAGGGGCCACGGCTTTGTGGGTGGCCCGGTGTGAGTGGGTCTCTGCTGGACTTTCTGCAGGAGATGCCAGGCTTCCACCTGTAAAGAAGAGGATGTGTCACCCATACCTTCCGCTGGAATTTCTCTCCGGACAGAGGTGAGGAAGGAAAAAAGCAGTGGGGGCAGGGACAGGAGGGGTATCTCAGGCAGGGCAATGGAAAGTTTTCAGAAGAGCGCCCAGGGCCAGGACCATCCTGGCTGGCCTGCAGGCACCAAGTTGGCGTGCGTGCTGTCGCTGGTGTGGCTCCACGGCCCTTCCTCTAGGCTTTCAAGCCCTTGTACATATTCAGGTGTTTTACCTGTGAAGGGTGGGAAAAGTTCTGAAGCAGCTGGCCTGGGGCTCAGCTCACGGTTACTCACAGATGCCTCGGGTCCCTTTCACTGAGGAAATTGTAGGTCTAGTGTATTCCATAGTTGGTTTTTGGAACGGTACCTGTGCTTATATCAAACTCTGCTTTTATGCATCACCCCACCTCTCCTTCCCCCTTAAGCAGGCATAAGAGTGTTTTCTAAATGTGAGACACTGTTCTCTTTAGTAACTCAGTTCAAGTGTACCCATGTTTACAGGATCTTCATAAGTGATATCTTATGATATGTTTCTTTTTCTGTGTGACTTATTTCACTTAGAATCATCGTACCTGAATCCACCCATTTTGCTATTACTGGTCTTATGACATTGATTTCATGGCTGAAGGTTATTCTATCGTACCTAAGTACCACAATTTTTTGAACCATTTTTATATTTCCTGGGATATTTAAGGTGTACCCAAGTTGAGGTCCTTGTAAGCAGTGCAGCCCTAACTTTTGGGGTGGCTCTGTCTTATTGATTTTCAGTTTTCCCAAGGTATATTCCCTAGACTGGAAGTGCCCTTGGCTCTGTAGCTCTGTTGTTTACTTGTTTTAGGGATCACAATGCGCTCCTCCAGAGAGGCAGTTGGCAATTTACATCCCGCCCATCAGCATAACAAGGCTCCCTCTTCTCCAGGGCCTGTCTTACCTTTCTGGTTTTTACACATTTTGTGGATGTCCCTTTTGACCGGTGGGAAGTGATACTTCTTTGTAGTGCAGATTAGCATTGCCCGCTTGCTTGCTTGGCCAAAAAGGGCGTATGCGTTTTCTCCTGAATATATTCAGGAGAAAACGCATACGCCCTTTTTGGCCAAGTGCATCATTGTCGAAGTTGTGCCCCTCTTCCTGTGCTTTAAAGGCGATTCCAACGTACCTCTTGAAATCTATTTCCTGCTATTCTGCCTCGCTTTAAAGTCCGCCTCGTTGCCTTCCCTTAACAAATTTTGGACGATAGTTGTCCTTAATTACTCTGCCATTTTGTGAATTGCTGTGCCCTTGAGCTCCATTTTTCAACTCGTTTCTTGTGAGCTGACCGCAAGTCCAAAATTTTGGTTCAGGACCTATGCTGGTTCCAGTTGGGGGGATGAGACTTTGGTTAATTCTTCTTCCTGCTGGGAAGTTAGAGTGATATGTGCCCGTCCAAATGCCTAACAGCTACTCTCTCACTGGTTCTCCCTCTTCCCTTTCATCCTCTGCCAAATTGGCAACCTGTGCGAACCAGGAGGTTAAATGGTCTGTCTCTCCAAGTTGGGAGATTGATAGTAAAGCAGATGGAAAGTCAAACCGGAGCACCAGGAGAGGGACTATTCGTTGAGTTTTAGAATCCTTTCGTATTCACAGTGGGTCCGTTCTCTAGGTTTCCCGTACATGTTATAGCTGTAGTAATATTCCCTTCAACCTGGAGAGTTGTGACCCATGGAATGGGTGCCAGGCATTTGTGCTTTAAAGGGTCTGCATTTGCTCACCCAATCTCACCAATCCTCTCAATCCCAAGTGTCCAGACTTATGACACATCCAGCTGTCGTTGTAGATAGGGTCTTTCCAGGTTTCATCAGAGACCCTGAAGGAATTGTTAAGAATTTTCCAGTTTTTTGTTTTGTTTTTGATATTCCTTTTTATATTGGGTTTGAGCTGATTCTCGCTGCCATGTTTATGCCAGTCTAGACACACTTGATTCCCTTACGGAGACATATCAATACATAGGTTTTAAGATTCTTACTAGTCAGATATATTCCTCTGCGGGAAATATGGGGTTTTGAGTCCCTTTCACTGAGGAAGGTGTAGGTCTTGTCTATTCCATAGTTGGTTTTTGGAACGGTACCTGTGCTTATATCAAACTCTGGTTTTATACATCACCCCACCTCTCCTTCCCCCTTAAGCAGGCATAAGAGTGTTTTCTAAATCTGAGACACTGTTCTCTTTCCTAACTCAGTTCAAGTGTAGCCATGTTTACAGGATCTTCATAAGTGATATCTTATGATAAGTTTCTTTTTCTGTGTGACTTATTTCATTTAGAATCATCGTACCTGTATCCACCCATTTTGCTGCTACTGGTCTTATGACATTGATTTCATGGCTGAGGGATATTCCATCGTACGTAAGTACCACAATTTTTTGAACCATTTTTATATTTCCTGGGATATTTAAGGTGTACCCAAGTTGAGGTCCTTGTAAGCACTGCAGCCCTAAATTTTGGGGTGGCTCTGTCTTATTGATTTTCAGTTTTCCCAAGGTATATTCCCTAGACTGGAAGTGCCCTTGGCTCTGTAGCTCTGTTGTTTACTTGTTTTAGGGAACACAATGCACTCCTCCACAGAGGCAGTTGGCAGTGTACAACCCACCCATCAGGATAACAAGGCTCCCTGTTCTCCAGGGCCTGTCTTACCTTTCTGGTTTTTACACATTTTGTGGATGTCCCTCTTGACTGGTGGGAAGTGATACTTCTTTGTAGTGCAGATTAGCATTGCCCACTTGCTTGCTTGGCCAAAAAGGGCGTATGCGTTTTCTCCTGAATATATTCAGGAGAAAACGCATACGCCCTTTTTGGCCAAGTGCATCATTGTCGAAGTCGTGCCCCTCTTCCTGTGCTTTAAAGGCGATTCCAACGTACCTCTTGAAATCTATTTCCTGCTATTCTGCCTCGATTTAAAGTCCGCCTCGTTGCCTAGCCTTAACAAATTTTGGACGATAGTTGTCCTTTATTACTCTGCCATTTTGTGAATTGCTTTGCCCTTGAGCTCCATTTTTCAACTCGTTTTTTGTGAGCTGACCGCAAGTCCAAAATTTTGGTTCAGGACCTATGCTGTTTACCGTTGGGGGGCTGAGACTTTGGTTAATTCTTCTTCCTGCTGGGAAGTTAGAGTGATATGTGCCCGTCCAAATGCCTAACAGCTACTCTCTCATTGGTTCTCCCTCTTCCCTTTCATCCTCTGCCAAATTGGAAACCTGTGCGAACCAGGAGGTTAAATGTGCTGTCTCTCCTTGTTGGGAGATTGATAGTAAAGCAGATGGAAAGTCAAACCGGAGCACCAGGAGAGGGACTATTCTTTGAGTTTTAGAATCCTTTCGTATTCACAGTGGGTCGGTTCTCTAGGTTACCCGTACATGTTATAGCTGTAGTAATATTCCCTTCAACATGGAGAGTTGTGACCCATGGAATGGGTGCCAGGCATTAGTGCTTTAAAGGGTCTGCATTTGCTCACCCAATCTCACCAATGCTCTCAGTCCCAAGTGTCCAGCCTTATGCCACATCCAGCTGTCGTTGTAGATAGGGTCTTTCCAGCTTTCATCAGAGACCCTGAATGAATTGTTAAGAATTTTCCAGTTTTTTGTTTTGTTTTTGATATTCCTTTTTATACTGCGTTTGAGCTGATTCTCGCTGCCATGTTTATGCCAGTCTAAACACACTTGATTCCCTTACGGAGACATATCAATACATAGGTTTTAAGATTCTTACTAGTCAGATATATTCCTCTGCGGGAAATATGGGGTTTTGAGTCCCTTTCACTGAGGAAGGTGTAGGTCTTGTCTATTCCATAGTTGGTTTTTGGAACGGTACCTGTGCTTATATCAAACTCTGGTTTTATGCATCACCCCACCTCTCCTTCCCCCTTAAGCAGGCATAAGAGTGTTTTCTAAATGTGAGACACTGTTCTCTTTCCTAACTCAGTTCAAGTGTAGCCATGTTTACAGGATCTTCATAAGTGATATCTTATGATAAGTTTCTTTTTCTCTGTGACTTATTTCATTTAGAATCATCGTACCTGAATCCACCCATTTTGCTGCTACTGGTCTTATGACATTGATTTCATGGCTGAGGGATATTCCATCGTACGTAAGTACCACAATTTTTTGAACCATTTTTATATTTCCTGGAATATTTAAGGTGTACCCAAGTTGAGGTCCTTGTAAGCACTGCAGCGATAAATTTTGCGGTGGCTCTGTCTTATTGATCTTCAGTTTTCCCAAGGTATATTCCCTAGACTGGAAGTGCCCTTGGCTCTGTAGCTTTGTTGTTTACTTGTTTTAGGGAACACAATGCACTCCTCCGGAGAGGCAGTTGGCAGTGTACATCCCGCCCATCAGGATAACAAGGCTCCCTGTTCTCCAGGGCCTGTCTTGCCTTTCTTGTTCTTACACATTTTGTGGATGTCCCTCTTGACTGTTGGGAAGTGATACTTCTTTGTAGTGCAGATTAGCATTGCCCGCTTGCTTGCTTGGCCAAAAAGGGCGTATGCGTTTTCTCCTGAATATATTCAGGAGAAAACGCATACGCCCTTTTTGGCCAAGTGCATCATTGTCGAAGTTGTGCCCCTCTTCCTGTGCTTTAATGGCGATTCCAACGTACATCTTAAAATCTGTTTCCTACTATTCTGCCTCGCTTTCAAGTCCGCCTCGTTGCCTTCCCTCAACAGATTTTTGGACGATAGTTGTCCTTTATTACTCGGCCAGTTTGTGAATTGCTGTGCCCCTGAGCTCCATTTTTCAACTCGTTTTGGTGAGCTGACCACAAGTCTAACATTTTGGTTCAGGACCTATGCTGGTTCCCGGTGGGGGGCTGAGACTTTGGTTAATTCTTCTTCCTGCCTGGAAGTTAGAGTGATATGTGCCCGTCCAAATGCCTAACATCTACTCTTTCATTTGTTCTCCCTCTTCCCTTTCATCCTCTGCCAAATTGGCAACCTGTGCGAACCAGGAGGTTAAAGGGGCTGTCTCTCCAAGTTGGGAGGTTGATAGTAAAGCAGATGGAAAGTCAAACCGGAGCACCAGGAGAGGGACTATTCGTTGAGTTTTAGAAACCTTTCGTATTCACAGTGTGTCCGTTCTCTAGGTTTCCCGTATATGTTATAGCTGTAGTAATATTCCCTTCAACCTGGAGAGTTGGGACCCATGAAATGGGTGCCAGGCAATTGTGCGTTAAAGGGTCTGCATTTGCTCACCCAATCTCATCAATCCTCTCAGTCCCAAGTGTCCAGCCTTATGCCACATCCAGCTGTCGTTGTAGATAGGGTCATTCCAGGTTTCATCAGAGACCCTGAAGGAATTGTAAAGAATTTCCCAGGTTTTTTGTTTTGTTTTTGAAATTCCTTTTTATAGTGGGTTTGAGCTGATTCTCGCTGCCATGTTTATGCGAGTCTAGACACACTTGATTCCCTTACGGAGACATATCAATACATAGGTTTTAAGATTCTTACCGGTCAGATATATTCCTCTGCGGGAGATATGGGGTTTTGAGTCCCTTTCACTGAGGAAGGTGTAGGTCTTGTCTATTCCATAGTTGGTTTTTGGAACGGTACCTGTGCTTATATCAAACTCTGGTTTTATGCATCACCCCACCTCTCCTTCCCCCTTAAGCAGGCATAAGAGTGTTTTCTAAATGTGAGACACTGTTCTCTTTCCTAACTCAGTTCAAGTGTAGCCATGTTTACAGGATCTTCATAAGTGATATCTTATGATAAGATTCTTTTTCTCTGTGACTTATTTCACTTAGAATCATCGTTCCTGAATCCACCCATTTTGCTGCTACTGGTCTTATGACATTGATTTCATGGCTGAGGGATATTCCATCGTACGTAAGTACCACAATTTTTTGAACCATTTTTATATTTCCTGGGATATTTAAGGTGTACCCAAGTTGAGGTCCTTGTAAGCAGTGCAGTCCTAAATTTTGGGGTGGCTGTGTCTTATGGATTTCAGTTTTCCCAAGGAATATTCCCTAGACTGGAAGTGCCCTTGGCTCTGTAGCTCTGTTGTTTACTTGTTTTAGGGAACACAATGCACTCCTCCAGAGAGGCAGTTGGCAATTTACATCCCGCCCATCAGCATAACAAGGCTCACTGTTCTCCAGGGCCTGTCTTGCCTTTCTGGTTTTTACACATTTTTTGGATGTCCCTTTTGACCGGTGGGAAGTGATACTTCTTTGTAGTGCAGATTTGCATTGCCCGCTTGCTTGCTTGGCCAAAAAGTGCGTATGCGTTTTCTCCTGAATATATTCAGGAGAAAACACATACGCCCTTTTTGGCCAAGTGCATCATTGTCGAAGTTGGGCCCCTCTTCCTGTGCTTTAAAGGCGATTCCAACGTACCTCTTGAAATCTGTTTCCTGCTATTCTGCCTCGCTTTCAAGTCCGCCTCGTAGCCTTCCCTCAACAGATTTTTGGACGATAGTTGTCCTTTATTACTCGGCCAGTTTGTGAATTGCTGTGCCCCTGAGCTCCATTTTTCAACTCGTTTTTGGTGAGCTGACCGCAAGTCCAAAATTTTGGTTCAGGACCTATACTGGTTCCCGGTGGGTGGCTGAGACTTTGGTTAATTCTTCTTCCTGCCGGGAAATTACAGTGATATGTGCCCGTCCAAATGCCTAACAGCTACTCTCTCATAGGTTCTCCATCTTCCCTTTCATCCTCTGCCTAATTAGCAACCTGTGTGAACCAGGAGGTTAAAGGGGCTGTCTCTCCAATTTGGGAGGTTGATATTAAAGCAGATGTAAAGTTAAACCGGAGCACCAGGAGAGGGACTATTCGTTGAGTTTTAGAAACCTTTTGTATTCACAGTGTGTCCGTTCTCTAGGTTTCCCGTACTTGTTATAACTGTAGTAATATTCCCTTCAACCTGGAGAGTTGGGACCCATGGAATGGGTGCAATGCATTATTGCTTTAAAGGGTCTGCATTTGTTCACCCAATCTCACCAATCGTCTCAGTCCCAAGTGTCCAGCCTTATGCCACATCCAGCTGTCGTTGTAGATAGGGACATTCCAGGTTTCATCAGAGACCCTGAAGGAATTGTAAAGAATTTCCCAGTTTTTTTGTTTTGTTTTTGAAATTCCTTTTTATAGTGGGTTTGAGCTGATTCTCGCTGCCATGTTTATGCCAGTCTAGACACACTTGATTCCCTTACGGAGACATATCAATACATAGGTTTTAAGATTCTTACTAGTCAGATATATTCCTCTGCAGGAAATATGGTGTTTTGAGTCCCTTTCACTGAGGAAGGTGTAGGTCTTGTCTATTCCATAGTTGGTTTTTGGAACGGAACCTGTGCTTATATCAAACTCTGGTTTTATGCATCACCCCACCTCTCCTTCCCCCTTAAGCAGGCATAAGAGTGTTTTCTAAATATGAGACACTGTTCTCTTTCCTAACTCAGTTCAAGTGTAGCCATGTTTACAGGATCTCCATAAGTGATATCTTATGATAAGTTTCTTTTTCTGTGTGACTTATATCACTTAGAATCATCGTACCTGAATCCACCCATTTTGCTGCTACTGGTCTTATGACATTGATTTCATGGCTGAGGGATATACCATCGTACGTAGGTACCACAATTTTTTGAACCATTTTTATATATCCTGGGATATTTAAGGTGTACCCAAGTTGAGGTCCTTGTAAGCAGTGCAGCCCTAAATATTGGGGTGGCTCTGTCTTATTGATTTTCAGTTTTCCCAAGGTATATTCCCTAGACTGGAAGTGCCCATGGCTCTGTAGCTCTGTTCTTTACTTGTTTTAGGGAACACAATGTACTCCTCCAGAGAGGCAGTTGGCAATTTACATCCCGCACACCAGCATAACAAGGCTCCCTGTTCTCCAGGGCCTGTCTTGCCTTTCTGGTTTTTACACCTTTTGTGGATGTCCCTTTTGACCGGTGGGAAGTGATACATCTTTGTAGTGCAGATTTGCATTGCGCGCTTGATTGCTTGGCCAAAAAGGGCGTATGCGTTTTCTCCTGAATATATTCAGGAGAAAACGCATACGCCCTTTTTGGCCAAGTGCATCATTGTCGATGTTGTGCCCCTCTGCCTGTGCTTTAAAGGCGATTCCAACGTACCTCTTGAAATCTGTTTCCTGCTACTCTGCCTCGCTTTCAAGTCCGCCTCGTTGCCTTCCCTCAACAGATTTTTGGACGACAGTTGTCCTTTATTACTCGGCCAGTTTGTGAATTGCTCTGCCCCTGAGCTCCATTTTTCAACTCATTTTTGGTGAGCTGACCGCAAGTCCAAAATTTTGCTTCAGGACCTATACTGGTTCCCGGTGGGTGGCTGAGACTTTGGTTAATTCTTCTTCCTGCCGGGAAATTACAGTGATATGTGCCCGTCCAAATGCCTAACAGCTACTCTCTCATTGGTTCTCCCTCTTCCCTTTCATCCTCTGCCAATTTGGCAACCTGTGTGAACCAGGAGGTTAAAGGGGCTGTCTCTCCAAGTTGGGAGGTTGATAGTACAGCAGATGTAAAGTCAAACCGGAGCACCAGGAGAGGGACTATTCGTTGAGTTTTAGAAGCCTTTCGTATTCACAGTGTGTCCGTTCTCTAGGTTTCCCGTACATGTTATAGCTGTAGTAATATTCCATTCAACCTGGAGAGTTGGGACCCATGGAATGGGTGCCAGGCATTTGTGCTTTAAAGGGTCTGCATTTGCTCACCCAATCTCACCAATCCTCTCAGTCCCAAGTGTCCCTCCTTATGCCACATCCAGCTGTCGTTTTAGATAGGGTCATTCCAGGTTTCATCAGAGACCCTGAAGGAATTTTAAAGAATTTCCCAGTTTTTTTGTTTTGTTTTTGAAATTCCTTTTTATAGTGGGTTTGAGCTGATTCTCGCTGCCATGTTTATGCCAGTCTAGACACACTTGATTCCCTTACGGAGACATATCAATACATAGGTTTTAAGATTGTTACTAGTCAGATATATTCCTTTGCGGGAAATACGGTGTTTTGAGTCCCTTTCACTGAGGAAGGTGTAGGTCTTGTCTATTCCATAGTTGGTTTTTGGAATGGTACCTGTGCTTATATCAAACTCTGGTTTTATGCATCACCCCACCTCTCCTTCCCCCTTAAGCAGGCATAAGAGTGTTTTCTAAATATGAGACAGTGTTCTCTTTCCTAACTCAGTTCAAGTGTAGCCAAGTTTACAGGATCTTCATAAGTGATATCTTATGATAAGTTTCTTTTTCTGTGTGACTTATTTCACTTAGAATAATCGTACCTGAATCCACCCATTTTGCTGATACTGGTCTTATGACATTGATTTCATGCCTGAGGGATATTCCATCGTACTTAAGTACCACAATTTTTTGAACCATTTTTATATTTCCTGGGATAGTTAAGTTGTACCCAAGTTGAGGTCCTTGTAAGCAATGCAGCCCTAAATTTTGGGGTGGCTCTGTCTTATTGATTTTCAGTTTTCCCAAGGTATATTTCCTAGAATGGAAGTGCCCTTGGCTCTGTAGCTCTGTTCTTTACTTGTTTTAGGGAACACAATGAACTCCTCCAGAGAGGCAGTTGGCAATTTACATCCCGCACACCAGCATAACAAGGCTCCCTGTTCTCCAGGGCCTGTCTTGCCTTTCTGGTTTTTACACATTTTGTGGATGTCCCTTTTGACCGGTGGGAAGTGATACATCTTTGTAGTGCAGATTTGCATTGCCCGCTTGATTGCTTGGCCACAAAGGGCGTATGCGTTTTCTCCTGAATATATTCAGGAGAAAACGCATACGCCCTTTTTGGCCAAGTGCATCATTGTCGATGTTGTGCCCCTCTGCCTGTGCTTTAAAGGCGATTCCAACCTACCTCTTGAAATCTGTTTCCTGCTACTCTGCCTCGCTTTCAAGTCCGCCTCGTTGCCTTCCCTCAACAGATTTTTGGACGATAGTTGTCCTTTATTACTTGGCCAGTTTGTGAATTGCTCTGCCCCTGAGCTCCATTTTTCAACTCGTTTTTGGTGAGCTGACCGCAAGTCCAAAATTTTGCTTCAGGACCTATACTGGTTCCCGGTGGGTGGCTGAGACTTTGGTTAATTCTTCTTCCTGCCGGGAAATTACAGTGATATGTGCCCGTCCAAATGCCTAACAGCTACTCTCTCATTGGTTCTCCCTCTTCCCTTTCATCCTCTGCCAATTTGGCAACCTGTGTGAACCAGGAGGTTAAAGGGGCTGTCTCTCCAAGTTGGGAGGTTGATAGTAAAGCAGATGTAAAGTCTAACCGGAGCACCAGGAGAGGGACTATTCGTTGAGTTTTAGAAACCTTTCGTATTCACAGTGTGTCCGTTCTCTAGGTTTCCCGTACATGTCATAGCTGTAGTAATATTCCCTTCAACATGGAGAGTTGGGACCCATGGAATGGGTGCCAGGCATTTGTGCTTTAAAGGGTCTGCATTTGCTCACCCAATCTCACCAATCCTCTCAGTCCCAAGTGTCCCTCCTTATGCCACATCCAGCTGTCGTTGTAGATAAGGTCATTCCAGGTTTCATCAGAGACCCTGAAGGAATTGTAAAGAATTTCCCAGTTTTTTTGTTTTGTTTTTGAAATTCCTTTTTATAGTGGGTTTGAGCTGATTCTCGCTGCCATGTTTATGCCAGTCTAGACACACTTGATTCCCTTATGGAGACATATCAATACATAGGTTTTAAGATTCTTACTAGTCAGATATATTCCTCTGCGGGAAATATGGTGTTTTGAGTCCCTTTCACTGAGGAAGGTTTAGGTCTTGTCTATTCCATAGTTGGTTTTTGGAACGGTACCTGTGCTTATATCAAACTCTGGTTTTATGCATCACCCCACCTCTCCTTCCCCCTTAAGCAGGCATAAGAGTGTTTTCTAAATATGAGACACTGTTCTCTTTCAAAACAGAGTTCAAGTGTAGCCATGTTTACAGGATCTCCATATGTGATATCTTATGATAAGTTTCTTTTTCTGTGTGACTTATTTCACTTAGAATCATCGTACCTGAATCCAACCATTTTGCTGCTACTGGTCTTATGACATTGATTTCATGGCTGAGGGATATTCCATCGTACGTAAGTACCACAATTTTTTGAACCATTTTTATATTTCCTGGGATACTTAAGGTGTATCCAAGTTGAGGTCCTTGTAAGCAGTGCAGCCCTAAATTTTGGGGTGGCTCTGTCTTATTGATTTTCAGATTTCCAAAGTTATATTCCCTAGACTGGAAGTGCCCTTCGCTCTGTAGCTCTGTTGTTTACTTGTTTTAGGGAACACAATGCACTCCTCCAGAGAGGCAGTTGGCAATTTACATCCCGCCCATCAGCATAACAAGGCTCTCTGTTCTCCAGGGCCTGTCTTGCCTTTCTGGTTTTTACACATTTTGTGGATGTCCCTTTTAACCGGTGGGAAGTGATACTTCTTTGTAGTGCAGATTTGCATTGCCCGCTTGCTTGCTTGGCCAAAAAGGGCGTATGCGTTTTCTCCTGAATATATTCAGGAGAAAACGCATACGCCCTTTTTGGCCAAGTGCATCATTGTCGAAGTTGGATCCCTCTTCCTGTGCTTTAAAGGGGATTCCAACGTACCTCTTGAAATCTGTTTCCTGCTATTCTGCCTCGCTTTCAAGTCCGCCTCGTTGCCTTCCCTCAACAGATTTTTGGACGATAGTTGTCCTTTATTTCTCGGCCAGTTTGTGAATTGCTGTGCCCCTGAGCTCCATTTTTCAACTCGTTTTTGGTGAGGTGACCGCAAGTCCAAAATTTTGGTTCAGGACCTATACTGGTTCCCGGTGGGTGGCTGAGACTTTGGTTAATTCTTCTTCCTGCCGGGAAATTACAGTGATATGTGCCCGTCCAAATGCCTAACAGCTACTCTCTCATTGGTTCTCCCTCTTCCCTTTCATCCTCTGCCAATTTGGCAACCTGTTTGAACCAGGAGGTTAAAGGGGCTGTCTCTCCATGTTGGGGGGTTGATAGTAAAGCTGATGAAAAGTCAAACCGGAGCACCAGGAGAGGGACTATTCGTTGAGTTTTAGAAACCTTTCGTATTCACAGTGTGTCCGTTCTCTAGGTTTCCCGTACATGTTATAGCTGTAGTAATATTCGCTTCAACCTGGAGAGTTGGGGCCCATGGAAAGGGTGCCAGGCATTTGTGCTTTAAAGGGTCTGCATTTGCTCACACAATCTCACCAATCCTCTCAGTCCCAAGTGTCCCTCCTTATGCCACATCCAGCTGTCGTTGTAGATACGGTCATTCCAGGTTTCATCAGGGACACGGAAGAAATTGTAAAGAATTTCCCAGTTTTTTTGCTTTGTTTTTGAAATTCCTTTTTATGGTGGGTTTGAGCTGATTCTCGCTGCCATGTTTATGCCAGTCTAGACACACTTGATTCCCTTACGGAGACATATCAATACATAGGTTTTAAGATTCTTACTAGTCAGATATATTCCTCTGCGGGAAATATGGTGTTTTGAGTCCCTTTCACTGAAGAAGGTGTAGGTCTTGTCTATTCCATAGTTGGTTTTTGGAACGGTACGTGTGCTTATATCAAACTCTGGTTTTATGCATCACCCCACCTCTCCTTCCCCCTAAAGCAGGCATAAGTGTGTTTTCTAAATGTGAGACACTGTTCTCTTTCCTAACTCAGTTCAAGTGTAGCCAAGTTTACAGGATCTTCATAAGTGATATCTTATGATAAGTTTCTTTTTCTGTGTGACTTATTTCACTTAGAATCATCGTACCTGAATCCACCCATTTTGCTGCTACTGGTCTTATGACATTGATTTCATGGCTGAGGGATATTCCATCGTACGTAAGTACCAAAATTTTTTGAACGATTTTTATATTTCCTGGGATACTTAAGGTGTATCCAAGTTGAGGTCTTGTAAGCAGTGCAGCCCTAAATTTTGGGGTGGCTCTGTCTTATTGATTTTCAGTTTTCCCAAGGTATATTCCCTAGACTGGAAGTGCCCTTGGCTCTGTAGCTCTGTTGTTTACTTGTTTTAGGGAACACAATGCACTCCTCCAGAGAGGCAGTTGGCAATTTACATCCCGCCCATCAGCATAACAAGGCTCCCTGTTCTCCAGGGCCTGTCTTGCCTTTCTGCTTTTTACACATTTTGTGGATGTCCCTTTTGAGCGGTGGGAAGTGATACTTCTTTGTAGTGCAGATTTGCATTGCCCGCTTGCTTGCTTCCCAAAAAGGGCGTATGCGTTTTCTCCTGAATATATTCAGGTGAAAACGCATACGCCCTTTTTGGCCAAGTGCATCATTGTCGAAGTTGTGCCCCTCTTCCTGTGCTTTAAAGGCAATTCCAATGTACCTCTTGAAATCTGTTTCCTGCTATTCTGCCGCGCTTTCAAGTGCGCCTCGCTGCCTTCCCTCAACAGATTTTTGGACGATAGTTGTCCTTTATTACTCGGCCAGTTTGTGAATTGCTGTGCCCCTGAGCTCCATTTTTCAACTCGTTTTTGGTGAGCTGACCGCAAGTCCAAAATTTTGGTTCAGGACCTATACTGGTTCCTGGTGGGTGGCTGAGACTTTGGTTAATTCTTCTTCCTGCCGGGAAATTACAGTGATATGTGCCCGTCCAAATGCCTAACAGCTACTCTCTCATTGGTTCTCCCTCTTCCCTTTCATCCTCTGCCAAATTGGCAAGCTGTGTGAACCAGGAGGTTAAAGGGGCTGTCTCTCCAAGTTGGGAGGTTGATAGGAAAGCAGATGTAAAGTCAAACCGGAGCACCAGCAGAGGGACTATTCGTTGAGTTTTAGAAACCTTTCGTATTCACAGTGTGTCCATTCTCTAGGTTTCCCGTACATGTTATAGCTGTAGTAATATTCCCTTCAACATGGAGAGTTGGGACCCATGGAATGGGTGCCAGGCATTTGTGCTTTAAAGGGTCTGCATTTGCTCACCCAATCTCACCAATCCTCTCAGTCCCAAGTGTCCCTCCTTATGCCACATCCAGCTGTCGTTTTAGATAGGGTCATTCCAGGTTTCATCAGAGACCCTGAAGGGATTGTAAAGAATTTCCCAGTTTTTTTGTTTTGTTTTTGAAATTCCTTTTTATAGTGGGTTTGAGCTGATTCTCGCTGCCATGTTTATGCCAGTCTAGACACACTTGATTCCCTTACGGAGACATATCAATACATAGGTTTTAAGATTCTTACTAGTCAGATATATTCCTCTGCGGGAAATATGGTGTTTTGAGTCCCTTTCACTGAGGAAGGTTTAGGTCTTGTCTATTCCATAGTTGGTTTTTGGAACGGAACCTGTGCTTATATCAAACTCTGGTTTTATGCATCACCCCACCTCTCCTTCCCCCTTAAGCAGGCATAAGAGTGTTTTCTAAATGTGAGACACTGTTCTCTTTCCTAACTCAGTTCAAGTGTAGCCATGTCTATAGGGTCTCCATAAGTGATATCTTATGATAAGTTTCTTTTTCTGTGTGACTTATTTCACTTAGAATCATCGTACCTGAATCCAACCATTTTGCTGCTACTGGTCTTATGACATTGATTTCATGGCTGAGGGATATTCCATCGTACGTAAGTACCACAATTTTTTGAACCATTTTTATATTTCCTGGGATACTTAAGGTGTATCCAAGTTGAGGTCCTTGTAAGCAGTGCAGCCCTAAATTTTGGGGTGGCTCTGTCTTATTGATTTTCAAATTTCCAAAGTTATATTCCCTAGACTGGAAGTGCCCTTCGCTCTGTAGCTCTGTTGTTTACTTGTTTTAGGGAACACAATGCACTCCTCCAGAGAGGCAGTTGGCAATTTACATCCCGCCCATCAGCATAACAAGGCTCCCTGTTCTCCAGGGCCTGTCTTGCCTTTCTGGTTTTTACACATTTTGTGGATGTCCCTTTTAACCGGTGGGAAGTGATACTTCTTTGTAGTGCAGATTTGCATTGCCCGCTTGCTTGCTTGGCCAAAAAGTGCGTATGCGTTTTCTCCTGAATATATTCAGGAGAAAACACATACGCCCTTTTTGGCCAAGTGCATCATTGTCGAAGTTGGGCCCCTCTTCCTGTGCTTTAAAGGCGATTCCAACGTACCTCTTGAAATCTGTTTCCTGCTATTCTGCCTCGCTTTCAAGTCCGCCTCGTAGCCTTCCCTCAACAGATTTTTGGACGATAGTTGTCCTTTATTACTCGGCCAGTTTGTGAATTGCTGTGCCCCTGAGCTCCATTTTTCAACTCGTTTTTGGTGAGCTGACCGCAAGTCCAAAATTTTGGTTCAGGACCTATACTGGTTCCCGGTGGGTGGCTGAGACTTTGGTTAATTCTTCTTCCTGCCGGGAAATTACAGTGATATGTGCCCGTTCAAATGCCTAACAGCTACTCTCTCATAGGTTCTCCATCTTCCCTTTCATCCTCTGCCTAATTAGCAACCTGTGTGAACCAGGAGGTTAAAGGGGCTGTCTCTCCAATTTGGGAGGTTGATATTAAAGCAGATGTAAAGTTAAACCGGAGCACCAGGAGAGGGACTATTCGTTGAGTTTTAGAAACCTTTTGTATTCACAGTGTGTCCGTTCTCTAGGTTTCCCGTACATGTTATAACTGTAGTAATATTCCCTTCAACCTGGAGAGTTGGGACCCATGGAATGGGTGCAATGCATTATTGCTTTAAAGGGTCTGCATTTGTTCACCCAATCTCACCAATCGTCTCAGTCCCAAGTGTCCAGCCTTATGCCACATCCAGCTGTCGTTGTAGATAGGGACATTCCAGGTTTCATCAGAGACCCTGAAGGAATTGGAAAGTATTTCCCAGTTTTTTTGTTTTGTTTTTGAAATTCCTTTTTATAGTGGGTTTGAGCTGATTCTCGCTGCCATGTTTATGCCAGTCTAGACACACTTGATTCCCTTACGGAGACATATCAATACATAGGTTTTAAGATTCTTACTAGTCAGATATATTCCTCTGCAGGAAATATGGTGTTTTGAGTCCCTTTCACTGAGGAAGGTGTAGGTCTTGTCTATTCCATAGTTGGTTTTTGGAACGGAACCTGTGCTTATATCAAACTCTGGTTTTATGCATCACCCCACCTCTCCTTCCCCCTTAAGCAGGCATAAGAGTGTTTTCTAAATATGAGACACTGTTCTCTTTCCTAACTCAGTTCAAGTGTAGCCATGTTTACAGGATCTCCATAAGTGATATCTTATGATAAGTTTCTTTTTCTGTGTGACTTATATCACTTAGAATCATCGTACCTGAATCCACCCATTTTGCTGCTACTGGTCTTATGACATTGATTTCATGGCTGAGGGATATACCATCGTACGTAGGTACCACAATTTTTTGAACCATTTTTATATATCCTGGGATATTTAAGGTGTACCCAAGTTGAGGTCCTTGTAAGCAGTGCAGCCCTAAATATTGGGGTGGCTCTGTCTTATTGATTTTCAGTTTTCCCAAGGTATATTCCCTAGACTGGAAGTGCCCATGGCTCTGTAGCTCTGTTCTTTACTTGTTTTAGGGAACACAATGTACTCCTCCAGAGAGGCAGTTGGCAATTTACATCCCGCACACCAGCATAACAAGGCTCCCTGTTCTCCAGGGCCTGTCTTGCCTTTCTGGTTTTTACACATTTTGTGGATGTCCCTTTTGACCGGTGGGAAGTGATACATCTTTGTAGTGCAGATTTGCATTGCGCGCTTGATTGCTTGGCCAAAAAGGGCGTATGCGTTTTCTCCTGAATATATTCAGGAGAAAACGCATACGCCCTTTTTGGCCAAGTGCATCATTGTCGATGTTGTGCCCCTCTGCCTGTGCTTTAAAGGCGATTCCAACGTACCTCTTGAAATCTGTTTCCTGCTACTCTGCCTCGCTTTCAAGTCCGCCTCGTTGCCTTCCCTCAACAGATTTTTGGACGACAGTTGTCCTTTATTACTCGGCCAGTTTGTGAATTGCTCTGCCCCTGAGCTCCATTTTTCAACTCATTTTTGGTGAGCTGACCGCAAGTCCAAAATTTTGCTTCAGGACCTATACTGGTTCCCGGTGGGTGGCTGAGACTTTGGTTAATTCTTCTTCCTGCCGGGAAATTACAGTGATATGTGCCCGTCCAAATGCCTAACAGCTACTCTCTCATTGGTTCTCCCTCTTCCCTTTCATCCTCTGCCAATTTGGCAACCTGTGTGAACCAGGAGGTTAAAGGGGCTGTCTCTCCAAGTTGGGAGGTTGATAGTACAGCAGATGTAAAGTCAAACCGGAGCACCAGGAGAGGGACTATTCGTTGAGTTTTAGAAGCCTTTCGTATTCACAGTGTGTCCGTTCTCTAGGTTTCCCGTACATGTTATAGCTGTAGTAATATTCCATTCAACCTGGAGAGTTGGGACCCATGGAATGGGTGCCAGGCATTTGTGCTTTAAAGGGTCTGCATTTGCTCACCCAATCTCACCAATCCTCTCAGTCCCAAGTGTCCCTCCTTATGCCACATCCAGCTGTCGTTTTAGATAGGGTCATTCCAGGTTTCATCAGAGACCCTGAAGGAATTTTAAAGAATTTCCCAGTTTTTTTGTTTTGTTTTTGAAATTCCTTTTTATAGTGGGTTTGAGCTGATTCTCGCTGCCATGTTTATGCCAGTCTAGACACACTTGATTCCCTTACGGAGACATATCAATACATAGGTTTTAAGATTGTTACTAGTCAGATATATTCCTTTGCGGGAAATATGGTGTTTTGAGTCCCTTTCACTGAGGAAGGTGTAGGTCTTGTCTATTCCATAGTTGGTTTTTGGAATGGTACCTGTGCTTATATCAAACTCTGGTTTTATGCATCACCCCACCTCTCCTTCCCCCTTAAGCAGGCATAAGAGTGTTTTCTAAATATGAGACAGTGTTCTCTTTCCTAACTCAGTTCAAGTGTAGCCAAGTTTACAGGATCTTCATAAGTGATATCTTATGATAAGTTTCTTTTTCTGTGTGACTTATTTCACTTAGAATAATCGTACCTGAATCCACCCATTTTGCTGATACTGGTCTTATGACATTGATTTCATGCCTGAGGGATATTCCATCGTACTTATGTACCACAATTTTTTGAACCATTTTTATATTTCCTGGGATAGTTAAGTTGTACCCAAGTTGAGGTCCTTGTAAGCAATGCAGCCCTAAATTTTGGGGTGGCTCTGTCTTATTGATTTTCAGTTTTCCCAAGGTATATTTCCTAGAATGGAAGTGCCCTTGGCTCTGTAGCTCTGTTCTTTACTTGTTTTAGGGAACACAATGAACTCCTCCAGAGAGGCAGTTGGCAATTTACATCCCGCACACCAGCATAACAAGGCTCCCTGTTCTCCAGGGCCTGTCTTGCCTTTCTGGTTTTTACACATTTTGTGGATGTCCCTTTTGACCGGTGGGAAGTGATACATCTTTGTAGTGCAGATTTGCATTGCCCGCTTGATTGCTTGGCCACAAAGGGCGTATGCGTTTTCTCCTGAATATATTCAGGAGAAAACGCATACGCCCTTTTTGGCCAAGTGCATCATTGTCGATGTTGTGCCCCTCTGCCTGTGCTTTAAAGGCGATTCCAACCTACCTCTTGAAATCTGTTTCCTGCTACTCTGCCTCGCTTTCAAGTCCGCCTCGTTGCCTTCCCTCAACAGATTTTTGGACGATAGTTGTCCTTTATTACTTGGCCAGTTTGTGAATTGCTCTGCCCCTGAGCTCCATTTTTCAACTCGTTTTTGGTGAGCTGACCGCAAGTCCAAAATTTTGCTTCAGGACCTATACTGGTTCCCGGTGGGTGGCTGAGACTTTGGTTAATTCTTCTTCCTGCCGGGAAATTACAGTGATATGTGCCCGTCCAAATGCCTAACAGCTACTCTCTCATTGGTTCTCCCTCTTCCCTTTCATCCTCTGCCAATTTGGCAACCTGTGTGAACCAGGAGGTTAAAGGGGCTGTCTCTCCAAGTTGGGAGGTTGATAGTAAAGCAGATGTAAAGTCTAACCGGAGCACCAGGAGAGGGACTATTCGTTGAGTTTTAGAAACCTTTCGTATTCACAGTGTGTCCGTTCTCTAGGTTTCCCGTACATGTCATAGCTGTAGTAATATTCCCTTCAACATGGAGAGTTGGGACCCATGGAATGGGTGCCAGGCATTTGTGCTTTAAAGGGTCTGCATTTGCTCACCCAATCTCACCAATCCTCTCAGTCCCAAGTGTCCCTCCTTATGCCACATCCAGCTGTCGTTGTAGATAAGGTCATTCCAGGTTTCATCAGAGACCCTGAAGGAATTGTAAAGAATTTCCCAGTTTTTTTGTTTTGTTTTTGAAATTCCTTTTTATAGTGGGTTTGAGCTGATTCTCGCTGCCATGTTTATGCCAGTCTAGACACACTTGATTCCCTTATGGAGACATATCAATACATAGGTTTTAAGATTCTTACTAGTCAGATATATTCCTCTGCGGGAAATATGGTGTTTTGAGTCCCTTTCACTGAGGAAGGTTTAGGTCTTGTCTATTCCATAGTTGGTTTTTGGAACGGTACCTGTGCTTATATCAAACTCTGGTTTTATGCATCACCCCACCTCTCCTTCCCCCTTAAGCAGGCATAAGAGTGTTTTCTAAATATGAGACACTGTTCTCTTTCAAAACAGAGTTCAAGTGTAGCCATGTTTACAGGATCTCCATATGTGATATCTTATGATAAGTTTCTTTTTCTGTGTGACTTATTTCACTTAGAATCAGCATACCTGAATCCACCCATTTTGCTGCTACTGGTCTTATGACATTGATTTCATGGCTGAGGGATATTCCATCGTACGTAAGTACCACAATTTTTTGAACCATTTTTATCTTTCCTGGGATATTTAAGGTGTACCCAAGTTGAGGTCCTTGTAAGCAGTGCAGCCCTAAATTTTGTGGTGGCTCTGTCTTATTGATTTTCAGTTTTCCCAAGCTATATTCCCTAGACTGGAAGTGCCCTTGGCTCTGTAGCTCTGTTGTTTACTTGTTTTAGGGAACACAATGCACTCCTCCAGGGAGGCTGTTGGCAATTTACATCCCGCCCATCAGCATAACAAGGCTCCCTGTTCTCCAGGGCCTGTCTTGCCTTTCTGGTTTTTACACATTTTGTGGATGTCCCTTTTGACCGGTGGGAAGTGATACTTCTTTGTAGTGCAGATTTGCATTGCCCACTTGCTTGCTTGGCCAAAAAGGGCGTATGCGTTTTCTCCTGAATATATTCAGGAGAAAACGCATACGCCCTTTTTGGCCAAGTGCATCATTGTCGAAGTTGTGCCCCTCTTCCTGTGCTTTAAAGGCGATTCCAACGTACCTCTTGAAATCTGTTTCCTGCTATTCTGCCTCGCTTTCAAGTCCGCCTCGTTGCCTTCCCTCAACAGAATTTTGGGCAATACTTGTCCTTTATTACTCGGCCAGTTTGTGAATTGCTGTGCCCCTGAGCTCCATTTTTCAACTCGTTTTTGGTCAGCTGACCGCAAGTCCAAAATTTTGGTTCAGGACCTATATTGTTTCCCGGTGGGTGGCTGAGACTTTGGTTAATTCTTCTTCCTGCCGGGAAATTAGAGTGATATGTGCCCGTCCAAATGCCTAACAGCTACTCTCTCATTGGTTCTCCCTCTTCCCTTTCATCCTCTGCCAAATTGGCAACCTTTGCGAACCAGGAGGTTAAATGGGCTGTCTCTCCAAGTTGGGAGGTTGATAGTAAAGCAGATGGAAAGTCAAACTGGAGCACCTGGAGAGGGACTATTCGTTGAGTTTTAGAAACCTTTCGTATTCACAGTGTGTCCGTTCTCTAGGTTTCCCGTACATGTTATAGCTGTAGTAATATTCCCTTCAACCTGGAGAGTTGGGACCCATGGAATGGGTGCCAGGCATTTGTGCTTTAAAGGGTTTGCTCACCCAATCTCACCAATCGTCTCAGTCCCAAGTGTCCCTCCTTATGCCACAACCAGCTGTCATTGTAGATAGGGTAATTACAGGTTTCCTCAGAGACCCTGAAGGAATTGTAAAGAATTTCTCAGTTTTTTTGTTTTGTTTTTGAAATTCCTTTTTATAGTGGGTTTGAGCTGATTCTCGCTGCCATGTTTATGCCAGTCTAGACACACTTGATTCCCTTACGGAGACATATCAATACATAGGTTTTAAGATTCTTACTAGTGAGATATATTCTTCTTCGTGAACTATGGGGTTTTAGTCCCTTTCACCGAGGAAGGTGTAGGTCTTTTCTATTCCATAGTTGGTTTTTGGCACGGTACCTGTGCTTATATCAAACTCTGGTTTTATGCATCACCCCACCTCTCCTTCCCCCTTAAGCAGGCATAAGAGTGTTTTCTAAATGTGAGACACTGTTCTCTTTCCTAACTCAGTTCAAGTGTAGCCATGTTACAGCATCTTCATAAGTGATATCTTATGATAAGTTTCTTTTTCTCTGTGACTTATTTCACTTAGAATCATCGTACCTGAATCCACCCATTTTGCTGCTACTGGTCTTATGACATTGATTTCATGGCTGAGGGATATTCCATCGTACGTAAGTACCACAATTTTTTGAACCATTTTTATATTTCCTGGGATATTTAAGGTGTACCCAAGTTGAGGTCCTTGTAAGCAGTGCAGCCCTAAATTTTGGGGTGGCTCTGTCTTATTGATTTTCAGTTTTCCCAAGGTATATTCCCTAGACTGGAAGTGCCCTTGGCTCTGTAGCTCTGTTCTTTACTTGTTTTAGGGAACACAATGCACTCCTCCAGAGAGGCAGTTGTCAATTTACATGCCGCCCATCAGCATAACAAGGCTCCCTGTTCTCCAGGGCCTGTCTTGCCTTTCTGGTTTTTACACATTTTGTGGATGTCTCTTTTTACCGCTGGGAAGTGATACTTCTTTGTAGTGCAGATTTGCATTGCCCGCTTGCTTGCTTGGCCAAAAAGGGCGTATGCGTTTTCTCCTGAATATATTCAGGAGAAAACGCATACGCCCTTTTTGGCCAAGTGCATCATTGTCGAAGTTGTGCCCCTCTTCCTGTGCTTTAAAGGCGATTCCAACGTACCTCTTGAAATCTGTTTCCTGCTATTCTGCCTCGCTTTCATGTTCGCCTCGTTGCCTTCCCTCAACAGATTTTTGGACGATAGTTGTCCTTTATTACTCGGCCAGTTTGTGAATTGCTGTGCCCCTGAGCTCCATTTTTCAGCTCGTTTTTGGTGAGCTGACCGCAAGTCCAACATTTTGGTTCAGGACCTATGCTGGTTCCCGGTGGGGGGCTGAGACTTTGGTTAATTCTTCTTCCTGCCGGGAAGTTAGAGTGATATGTGCCCGTCCAAATGCCTAACAGCTACTCTCTCATTGGTTCTTCCTCTTCCCTTTCATCCTCTGCCAAATTGGCAACCTGTGCGAACCAAGAGGTTAAAGGGGCTGTCTCTCCAAGTTGGGAAGTTGATAGTAAAGCAGATGGAAAGTCAATCCGGAGCACCAGGAGAGGGACTATTCGTTGAGTTTTAGAAACCTTTCGTATTCACAGTGGGTCCGTTCTCTAGGTTTCCCGTACATGTTATAGCTGTAATAATATTCCCTTCAACCTGCAGAGTTGGGACCCATGGAATGGGTGCCAGGCATTTGTGCTTTAAAGGGTCTGCATTTGCTCACCCAATCTCACCAATCCTCTCAGTCCCAAGTGTCCAGCCTTATGCCACATCCAGGTGTCGTTGTAGAAAGGGTCATTACAGGTTTCATCAGAGACCCTGAAGGAATTGCAAAGAATTTCCCAGTTTTTTTGTTTTGTTTTTGCAATTCCTTTTTATAGTGGGTTTGAGCTGATTCTCGCTGCCATGTTTATGCCAGTCTAGACACACTTGATTCCTTTACGGAGACATATCAATACATAGGTTTTAAGATTCTTACTAGTCAGATATATTCCTCTGCGGGAAATATGGGGTTTTGAGTCCCTTTCACTGAGGAAGGTGTAGGTCTTGTCT